>NC_085859.1:49853957-49876457 GCF_034702125.1 Engraulis encrasicolus | reverse complement strand
AATCTTCAAACAACAAACACAACAAAATGGTAGTATAGTAGTAGGCTAGTAGTAGTAGTAGTAGTAATAATAATAATAATAATAATACAATCTCTTCGAATATACAAAATTTGTATTTCTACTGTATGTTTTTTTTTGTCTACCAGCAACAGACTGTCATTTTCCAAGATTTCTCAAGAATTCCCATTCTGTACAAGTCATTAACCAAATCAGTCCTTCATGCTGTGTAAACGCTCGCTGAATCTTAATTTTCATGTCAGACAAGAACACAAACCCTTCCATAACCAATAATAAGCCAGTCATAATAAGCCAGTCACTAAAGCATTATTTCTTCTCCTTCAATGCTGTCCACATGCAGTAGCAGCAGCAGTATGCAGTTGCAATGGTATTCAAACTGAGGTTATCGCAGTATATATGCAGCTGTAATAGCATTCATCAAGTATGCAGTTGTAGTGCCGTTGTAATGGTATTCATGTATGCAGTAGCAGTACGCTCTTGTAATGATACCCATCTACACAGTAGCAATATGCTCCTGTTGTGGTATTCCTATAGGCAGTAGCAATATGCCATTATAACAGTATTCATCAAGTAGCAATATGCCATTGTAATAGTATTCATCAAGTAGCAATATGCAGTTGTAATAGTATTCATCAAGTAGCAATATGTAGTTGTAATGGTATCCCTGTATGCAGTAGCACTACAGTACGCTGCTGTGATGGCATCCATGCGTATGACGTCCTTACCTGTGACAGGTAGTCCTCTCCAACTCGGCTCTTTGACTCACCTGTCTGACAGCTTGTCGCCGTATTTAAGGCTTAGCATGCAGGTGCTGAAACAGCAACCCCACCCCCTGTTTCTTCCATCATGGCTTAGTCATACGCCCTCTCTACCTCGCTCTCTCTCTTTTTTTCGTTTGTTCTTTTTTCCCTTTATTGTTCCTGGTCATTTTCATGGGGTGTGTTTTCGAAAACCCCCGTTCATGCATGTGACGGCATTGCATGCTATGTGATTGTTTCCGCGCTCCACGGAAGTTGTGGAAATTTGTGTGGAAATTTGAGCTTTTCACTTGTAGGCCTACTATACAGCCTGATGCATTGCATTGCATTTATTCATTCGTTCTTTCATTCTTTCATGCATTTATTCATTCTTTCATTGCATGTACAGTATATGCAGCAAGGACAATTAGAGTCTGATTCTGATAGTGATTTTAATTACTTGTAGTAATAATGAGATGAGCTCAAAAAATGTCTGCAGCAAGCGCACCCAGAGCACCCAGGATGCATTGCAGCTTGGCATAGGTCAGCTGGGCTGGTGTTGCCTCAAAGTTTTGGAGTAAAGAGTTCTTAACTCTGCCACTGAATAAAAAATCAAAGAAAAAAAAATTGAAGTGCGCGGACTCCACAACAGCCTTTGCCTTGCACGTTTTGGGATGTCCCCAATTTTCACCCTCAATGGGCATTGTATTGAGCAAGCATAGAGGTCTGCTGGCGTTGTATTGAGCAAGCATAGAGGTCTGCTGGCGTTGTATTGAGCAAGCATGCAGAGCAGAGCAAGTGGCATTTGTGATCTGCATCATCAGGGTTGTTTCAAGGCATTTAGGGCCCTAGGCAAAGAGGGATTCAAGGCCCATTTTCCTCTTTCAACTATTAGGGACATTTCAATAGCAGTGTCATTGCACTTTTCGCTCACTTACAAGTGATTGTCATTTCTATCATTTGAATAGATGTAGGCCTAGGCCTACATAAACTCTGTGATTACCAGGGATACCCCTTCCAGCTGGGGGCCTAGTTTGCTTGCCTGGCTATGACAGGCCTGTCTCCTGTCTTGTCCTCTCCTCTCAATCATGCAGCGCGAGTGTCATTTGTCTGTGGCGTCATGTCTTCACAGCTTCCATTACGCAAAAATGGGCTTGTGGCCAGAAGAGCTGCTTTACTGACAGGGAATGTCTGTCTGCAGATTCCAGACACAAATGTCAAGTCCACACCTACACACAAGTGCACGGGTAGGCACACACACACACACACACACACACACACACACACACACACACACACACACACATACACACACACACACACACACACACACACACACACACACACACACACAAATACACACACACACACACACACACACACACACACACACACACACACACACACACACACACACACACACACACACACACACGCACCCATGCATTCATGGAATTTTTTTCTAGCACAGCACTTGTGGGAAAAGGACAAAAGGAGACAATATCCATTTTTAAATAAAGCAATAAAAGTGAATGAATATGAATTCATCGGATAACATAACAGAACCAAATAGAACCAACTAGAATAGAATAAAATGGAATAGAATAGAATAGAATAGAATAGAATAGAATAGAATAGAATAGAATGGAATACAAAAGGAGTGGGTAAAGATAGGCGCTCACAACCACATCAGTGCACTTTTTTCAACTGTGGATAATTTTATGTGTGATTTCGGTGTCTTGGTGTGAGGAAATGCATCCATTGAAGATACTCTGCCATTGTCTCTGTGTGTCATAGACTGAATGTCACTTTCCTGTTCCCCTAGCTGCTGTTGACAGCCATTGTTCAGCCCATCTTCAAGGGGAGGAGGACACTTGGAGGTCAGAAGGTGTTTTTTTTTCTTTTTAGGTCTTGGCAACTTGTAACCTACCCTGAAGAGTTCTGTATGTGTGTGTGTGTGTGTGTGTGTGTGTGTGAGAGAGAGAGAGAGAGAGAGAGAGAGAGATTGAGAGAGGGGGGGGGCTCAGTGCGTACTGAGAATAGTTCAGTCACGTAGAACATACAGTGTACATGGAAAGTGACCATCAAACCAGCCGATGCAGAAGCTGGAGCTCCTTAATTCAAATGTCTTGTCAAGAATTAGGTTGAACAGGACTTCGGTATGGCACTAGGTTACTACGCCAGCAACCCGAGTTCGATCCAGGCTCGGGTCATTTGAAGATCCTTCCCCATCTCTCTCCCCACACACTTCCTGTCATAATCTCCATTTTCCTATCAATAAGACCCCCCCAAAAAACATATATTTTTTAAAAAACAGGACTTGCAAACAGCTTTGCAAAAGTGATAGAATGGCCAACAAGCTGGAATCCACTGTAAAGTGTACTGTATACCACAAAGCATCTACGTACTTCTTTTAAAACATTTTCCACAATATGGCCCAACATACTACTGACAGATAAGGAATGAAATGTGGTTACAGTAACAACCGGACTGAGCAGCTGGGAACCTCCTCTCTAGTTTTATTACAGCGACACTTTATTTTATTTTTTCTATTCTATTTTATTTTATTTTAATTAACCTTTTTTCCTCAATGGTTATAATGTGATTAAACTGAGTCATATAAGAATACCTTTGGCCTAATGGTTAGGGAGGTGGTCTTAATATCAGAGCGTTGCAGGATTGAAACCCACCCTTACCTCTCCTTACTCCTCAAGGCGTGGCTGAAGTGCCCTTTAGCAAGGCACCTTACCCCACATTTCTCCAGGAACTGTGACCAACAACCTGTCTAACTGTTGCTTTGGATAAAAGTGTCAGCTAAGTGTAGAGTAATGTAATAGGGAATGAAATATTATTACACTACCAATCGGATTGAGCAATTGGGAAAGTACCCTATGCCAACCGAAGTTCAATGCTTTATTTTAGTGAAAGTGAAAAGTGAAAACCCAACTACTTGTAGCACTCCACAGCACATAAGTGTTCACTGCACACAACGAAATTGCATGTATGCATCACCCGTGCAAGGGGGCAGCCCCAATGGCGCCCCTAGGGAGTAGTGCGGCGGGACGATACCATGCTCAGGGTACCTCAGTCATGGAGGAGGGTGGGGGAGAGAACAGAACACTGGTTAATTACTCCCCCCACCAACCTGGCGGGTCGGGGGTCGAACCTGCAATCTTTGGGCTACAAGTCTGACGCCCTAACCTCTTTCCCATGACTACCCTATATGACTGCCTCTATTTTATGTTATTATTTAAATATTAGCCTATATATTTTTTCCTCAATGGTTATGATATGGTTAAACTGTCAGTCATATAGGTTGTGAAATATGATTACATTAACAACCGGACTGAGCAATGAGGAAACTCCCCTATATACCAATTAACCTTAAGGAAATTCAACTCCTTTGTCTCGGCACGAGCATACGTACGCGGTCATGAAAAATTGCAAACAATGGCAATGAGGCAATGAGCCATTGTCCATCAGTAAACAGCAGCGACAGGTATAGCCAGTTCTGAGGAAAAAAAACAAGCAAGAAAACAAAGATGAAAAAAAGAGTTAAGGAAGAGACTTCTAAAAATGTCAGACAATGGCAGTGTCACTGTCACGCAAGCCAGCTTCGTCTCATTGAATGCGAGACAATTATCTTTGCTCACAGTGAAAATTTTCAACGCTTCCGTGGTTGAGTAATTATTATCTGCCTTGTTCAGATGGCTGAAGACTACAACCTTTTTCTGTACAAAGAGATGATGAAAGGATTTAACAAATTAAACTGACATCAGACAAAATGCCTGTCAACTCAAATCAAGTCAAGTTTATTTGTAAGTCAACAAAAAAAGAAAACAACAACAACAAGGACAGCTGACCAAAATGCTGAACAGGCAGAGTAAAATACTTTATTTACTGTATGCTAAGACATTATGCGCAAAGTTTGGAAAGCAGAAAGCAGAAAGAAGCAGGAATCAGAGAGATGTATTCTTCATGCATCAGGCAAGGATTCACATCGGGCCTGGTCTAGAAGACCTCCAAAGAGCATAATTAAATACCTGGTACGTTACCATTGCATATGGCTGTGCAGTGCACCCAACATAACATCTTGCATATGGGCATGCACACACCAACACACATGGAAAACACTCAGGCACACACTTATGCACGTGAAAAACACACATGCACACATACAGTATACCATGTGCACCTGCACACATGCACAAACCTGATGATCCACTTACCGGAAAAGGTGTTAAACTCAGTCCTGGGCGGTGTCTCCCAGTAGCATTTAAGGCTAAATGAAATATTTTTTAGGCATACACACAATATTTTCTCTCACATGCATTTATTGGTTTGAGGGGAATGCAGCCCTGTCCTGAAAATGCACATGGCTAAATCGGTTTAGTTGTTCTCTAACTATTTATCTATCGGGGCGCTAAGGTCCCCCACATGTGGGCTTGCATGCCCATGGGCACCCAGATTCCACCTTTGCAGGACTCTCCTCTTGTCTTTCTAGTCTTTGCAAAGGCCTATCTACAGTAAACTAAGCACAGTGGCCGAGATGTATGCTTTGGGGGGACATTTTATGCCTTTATTTGTCAGGACAGTGTGAAATTGTGACAGGCAGCGAGTGGGAGAGAGAGATGGATCAGGGGGATCAGGAAACTACGTCGAGCCGGAATTGAACCCGGGTCCCCGGTGTTACAGCACAGTACGGTGCCACCGCTGTTTGAGCCAAGGCCTGATTGAGATGAGTTGATTACTTCTTCTTTACCTTAGGCTCCCATGTATAGCTACCTCTCAACACCTGCTACTGCTTACTGAGGCACCTGGGGCTGTGAGAATACCTAAGATGTGAATCCACTCATGACATATGACAGATGGTGGCACATTATTTCATTGTGTGTGTGTGTGTGTGTGTGTGTGTGTGTGTGTGTGTGTGTGTGTGTGTGTGTGTGTGTGTGTGTGTGTGTGTGTGTGTGTGTGCGTGCGTGCGTATGTGTGTGCGTGCACGCTCCTGTGTGTGTGTGTGTGTGTGTGTGTGTGTGTGTGTGTGTGTGTGTGTGTGTGTGTGTGTGTGTGTGTGTGTGTGTGCGCGTGCGTGTGTGCGTGTGTGCGTGCGTGCGTGCGTGTGTCAGTCACCGTATCCAGCAAGAAAAATAACCACAAAATTTCCATGGTTTGAATTCTCTGTTGATTTTATGGTGAGAACACCTGGACTCACAAAAGACAATGCTTTATCTGGCTAGTGATCTGAGACAATTACAGTAGGCCTATCTCCGTCAACTGGTAACTCAGCCAAGCAAAACGAAGAAATGCAGAGCTAGGGTTCAACCAGATAGTCCATAGTTCTTAGTTCATACAATTTTAACTTCACAGTGTCTGACCGTTCAGTCCTGCACCTGTGTCTTGGATTTGCGCTCCACTATACCTTACTTGATATGAGATTCAAAACCGCAACCTTCCCACATTATACCAGGACCCCAACCATGCAGCCAAGGCTGGCAATATTTAGCCAGTCAAACAGAAGTGTTTTTGCCCTGCCGTGGCCTAACGGTAGGGCACTGGCTTACCACGCCGGCAACCGGGGTTCTATTCCGGCGAGGGTTGTTTGCCAATCCTTCCCCGTCTCTCTCCCCCCACTCATTTCCTGTCTCTCCTCCACTATATAAATAAAGGCAATAAAGGCAAAAAGCCCTAAAACATGATCAAACAGTGGTGATTCATGACATGAGGAGTGCTAACCTGTCAATACAGTATGGAAGGCCAGTGTTTTTCATGTCATTGTGTTACGTCAACGTCATAGACAAAAAAGTGGCACATACGAAATAAGTATAAAGTGGGAGTTATTATTTCCCTATAAAGCAGTGCATGACATCATGTTGGAGATGGAGACCCAAAATTCTATAGCCTCTCTCCTGACGGGGAGTCCCCAATATGACATCATCACCAAAGAACATTTTGAAAATGAGCGTCAATATAATATAAGAATTTTTCAAATGGTGTACATATCTTGAGTGCTTGAAGTACCTATTTATTTCGTGGTGGGTAACCTGCACTAAATCTCTGACCATCATCGGCCGGGGGGTGTGACGGGGGGAGGCCGGTCCGCTCAGACCTTGCACATATCTGCGGGTGCATCAACTGCCCAAGTGCTCAGTGGCGCCCCATACTCCCGAGCTTGGGAATGCTTACCACGCACACATGCCGTGGCCGTGGCAGTACTTCAGCACCACGGCCAGCGATCTTGCCCAATACGCCACGTAATCCAACTATCTCAGCATCTGGAGTGCAGTGGTCCGCAGACCCCGTGAAGCACTTTGAAGATCGGTCCACCATGTAGACAGCCGCTCTTCTGCGAGAGCAGCACGATCACGAGAAGTCCATTCTCCAGGGAGAACAAAGATGTATGCATACATGCTTAATCCAAATTTCAGATAGTGAACTAATGAAACATAAATCAGGGCATGTTTTATCTGGTTTGTAGCCAGAAAAAAAGATTTCCCGGAGATCCACACAGAACGAGTAAAACCAGCCATGCCAAAACGATGACCAGCCATGCCAAACAGCAGACTTGTGATAAATCAAAGGTCTTAATTCCGCATTACTGTGGTAGAACACAAAGCACTGAGCATGGTGTGCAGGCAGCACTGAGGCACAGGTGGAGGAGAGGCCGTGTGGTGAAATGCCACAGAAGCTGTTGTAGGCTTATGGGCCGCTGAGAGCTTTGGTTGGGCCCAGGGCAAAATTCCCTGAAAGGACAACACTTTCAGTACATATCTCCCCTAGCCTAGCGAGCCAGACCCGTACAGCAAAAAGCTGTACCAGGGTCTAGGATTGGAGTAGTGTCTCGCTGCGGCCCGCGGGAAGGCGTGGCTATGACATCAGTCCCCGCCCATCAGGCACAGGTGCATTCTGGGATTGCTTAGCCCGATTGATGCCAGAAACGTCATAGAAATAATCCCGTGGGTGAAATTCCGCCAAAATCGGATGATGGGGAGAGAAAGTGAAGAGAAAACATGCCACTCCGAGGATACCAATCTTCACGTTTTGTTTCATGAGGAAAATGACTAAAGGTGAGCGTTACGTTACAGTTATTTTCAGGGACAACAATGATTAATATCAATGATGGCTGGCTCCTACCTAATTTAACTGCACATTGCTAAATTTACCCACACGCCGGCCACGCTCAAGATCGGTATTTCTGATTAATAATGATGTACTTCGTGTCATTTGTGTTGTATTTCTCTCATTTGGCAATATCAAACTATATATTACAAATTTGTCAAATGGGAAGTTAGTTACTTCGCTGGCGCTAAGGATAACTGAGTGGCAATAATTTAGCCACTTAGCAACCATGTGGTGCAGATCCACTCGTAAACAAGGGATGCAGCAAGGTGAATACGACGTGACCATTGCTGGTTCTCAAATGGTGCACTTCTGCACTTCATTGTTTATGGTTCAGTGCATATGGCGTATTAATTGCGCACTGAAAGATAGTGCCAAAAGAGAACAGGCGCACCATCTGAGACACATAGCTCACATGAGCTCAGAGGGCGCTACTAGTAGCCACCGCAGTCAAACAGAATTAGTAACCGTGCCAGAACTTCCACTGAGCTCTATCCTCCTTATTAAAAACATGTTTGGCTGTTGTTATAGAGTTGGGAAGGGCTATGTTGACTTGCACAGTAGACCTCCTGACTAGAATAGCCATGCGTTTGGTGTAGTTGCTTGCACAGACTAGCAGATGGCAAGGAAGAGAGGCAAGAATGCCCTCCCATTTGTTTTTGTTTCAGATAAACTGATATCATAAAATAACTGAACAATTCAAAGAACATGACTGGCTATAGTTAGTTGTGTGCCTATGTGACGGAGGTCATCTTGCACCTGTTCACCCCCCTCGGGGATCGAACGTGCGACCTCGTCAACTACAACGGTTCGGCAATGGGAGACACAGTACGATACCGCTGGGCCAAGAGACTAGTCTCTCGGCCCAACGGCACGAGACTGTATGAGGCTATCGGAGGGAGGTTTACCAACGTTCTACGCCAACTCTGTGCTAGTTAGCCTCCGTTACACTCTCCCCCTTAAACCTCACTCCCATCCGGGTCACGGCACCACTGTGACGGAGGTCATCTTGCACCTGTTCACCCCCCTCGGGGATCGAACGTGCGACCTCGTCAACTACAACGGTTCGGCAATGGGAGACACAGTACGATACCGCTGGGGCCAAGAGACTAGAGACTGTATGAGGCTATCGGAGGGAGGTTTACCAACGTTCCACGCCAACTCTGTGCTAGTTAGCCTCCGTTACACCTAGTGTCAAAGTGGATATGGATTGTTTTGTATGCTTCTTTTTTAAAAGGTAGAAAAGATGAAAGTGGACGAGTACTGTATAATAGACAAATTCTGTGCACATTTTTTAAATGGATTTGTTTTTCGTTTTTTCCCCTCTACATCCTACCAGGTTTCTTACAACAGATGGACCCAAGGGCCTGGATGACGGAAAACTCCAGAGAAGGGACCTTGAATTTCTCTCCATTAACCTAATCACACAAGGTTAACATTGCTTTCTCGCAATATTAGTATTTAGGTTTAATGTGTAGTTGCGTTGCTCATCAGTTACAATATGAACAATATTAGTCTGACTGGTAGCTTGCAGTGTAGAAATGTCATGATTTGACTGTCATTATGTTTGCATTGATGCAAAGTAGACAATAACTTGACATATTAATATGAATGCATCAGGGAAGAGATGTGTGTGGGAAATACTTTATTCTGATCGCCCAAATCATGAAAACACAACATGTCACAGAAGTGAGTGTACCCCTCACATTTCTGCAGATTTGTAAGAATATCTTTTCAGTGGACAATGTTTCACTTTGAAATTTCACTTTGACACAATGAATAGCAACCTGTATACAACTTGTACAACTGCTTTAATTTGTTGCATCAAAATACAGCCATTAATGTTTTAAACATTTACCCACAACACCAAGATAAACAAATCTGCTACCGAAGTAATCGGACTGTTGCAGAACTGTTAAATCAAGCATGCTATGGGATTTTAACATGGGATGTGCTAATTTTGGTGAGGTACATAATGGCTGTATTTCAAATGATTTTCAGTGAAGCAATGTGGGGTTAGGTGTCCTTACTTAAGGGCACTGCAGTCATGGATAGAGGTGTAAGGAGAGGTATGGGGGGTATTTGAACAACCCTCTGATCTTAAGACCACCTCCCTAACCACTAAGGCATAGGAGAATGTTCAATACATGGTTGTGCAGACTACTCCCCATGTTCTATTTTTGTTGCTCTCATTTTTATTGTCTGTCTTTTATGCCCTGCAGGATATTGTGCCTGTTTGGGTAAGACAGCTACATGGTTTAACCAACAGGTGGCAGTATGAGACCAGATATACAGTAAAGACAACTGTGACTATTTTCAAGACTTCTGTATGTACTAGTCTAGGGGGAAATTATATGGCACTTAAGAAACAGAAGTGTCATTGGAGTTGTGATGGGCCGGAAAACAAAACATACCCTCTGTTAATGTGATGTAGCAAACGATTGTATGAGAGTTAGTATGAGATATTGGCTTCAATTTCCCTTTTAATTTCATTACAAAATACTCTTGCACAGTTGACACCCATATCAACGAAAAGAAAAGACTGGAAAAGCATAAAGCTCACCACAGTCCAAAAACTTATTTTGTTCGGCTGCTATTCATTTTTTGTGTGTGAGATTTTGTTTGGCTGCTATTAATTCTTTGCTTTTTTGTACAGGTGGTACATGTGTATAATATATTATGATACGTATTTGTAGTAAATTTCTCTTGTCCTTTGACTGTCTATTTATTACAACAGATGAAGAGCCTCACTTCAGGATCTGTATAGCAGAGGAGGACGTGTAAGCTGTAAGGCGTTAAGTTCTGCCAGGAGGATGAGACGGTATTCAGCTCAATTATTCTCTTGCATTAACCAACCAATCACTGTTCTTGTTCTTAGGCACACCCTCTCCCTTGTATTCTCATTCATTTACCTAGAGCCAATAGGATGCCTGCCCGCTCATTTATAAACCTTCTGTCTATCTCTGCTCTTCCACTGACTAGAGTGCGCAGGTGTCGACGCCCCCACCGCCTCCACTTCAGCCTCCATCGCTGGCCGGTCCTCGTCCCACGAGGAGGCTCTGCGAGGCGTCCCTGCTTTTGACGCCTTGCCACCACAAGGATTGTGAGAACCACCACCTCCAGCCCCCACGCCTTACCCATCGGCAGGATATGCGCCCTCTTCATCTGAATTATTCAAAGCAGGCGGGGGCCTACGCCAAAGAGAATCACTACTGCATACTTCAGTGTCTCAATAAATATCTTAAACTTTAATTTGGTCTATCGAGTCTTTCATGGTAGAAGTGGAGCTTCTCCCTATTCCCCCTCCCACAAATCCATGAAAAATGCACTTTTATTGACTGTGGAATTGGACTGTGTAACTATTTTGTACACAAATGTTATATGACCCACTCTTGCACCTTTATTGCTAATCACAGCTCCTTGTCTACCTTTACTGCACTGCCACTTATATGACTGAATACTTAAAGCCCGGCCTCTGGACTGTACAACAAAGCTTTAGTAGTCTATGCGGATTGAACTGTGAATTACTATTGGTCTGGACTCTGTGCCACATGGCTCTGTCTGTAATTCATCTTCTTATTCCTGTACATAGGTGTAACCCATCCTAGTTTTGTATTGATGACACAGCCTATTGTAAATACTAACCTGATTTGCCGTAGATTGTGTAGTGTTGTACTAGCAGTAGCTCTTGTACTATATTATTACTTGATATATATTGCTTTTTTGCATATGGGGGCTGTTTCAAAACTACATCTCACTGGACTTGTATAGTGGCAGTGTTAATTTTGCTGCAAATCTATGCTGCTATGAGTGAAATGGTCACAAAGAACATTTTGTCTCATTTTGTTTTAGTGTGCTTCCATTCCATGTTCCATTATTTTGCAAACTTACAGTATTCCTTTTGGACAATTAAACGAAATATCAAACCTAGTTTATAGTTACAACAGATATGTAGTTTGATATAGTTACATCGCGGCTCATTGAAATTGTGCTGCCTATTGCCAAATTTCATCTTGAATATTTATTTGATCTTGAACACTGCTATGTAATAGACTAATATAATAACTAATAAATTAATAGTATGGCCTACAGTAAGATTTGCAGATAAAGATAGGCATCTTTGCATCATAAATGTAGCCTACATACATTATGTAAATTTACATCACTAGTCTATCTGGAAAGTCGAATTGGCAGACGTGGGGAAGATCCATATTTTCGTGTATTGAAAGTGCATTTTTTTCCCAGTCATAATGAACTGAAGAATTTGATGGTGGTGGTAAGTGAAAAAGGGAACCTTTGTAAAAGGAAAGCATAAATTATTGAAATGAATTACTAAGAATATAACACACTGCGCCTTTAAATAATTTTTGTAACAATTAATTGGGTAGGCCTAATGTTGTAAAAGTTTGTGATGGGGAAGAAAACATGCCATTGGTAGCTAACCATAATTTTAAGTTTCTTTACAAATGCTGACATAGCCTAAAATGTCATACTGGATTAAGTTTCCTTTTATTAAAACTAGTCATACGTTAAATGCGTGCAAAGTTGTGTGATGCTTTATCAAGTGCTTAATAAAAGCACAAAAATGTGATATCAGCTGTGATTTCAGAGTGGTTTTAGCAATCAAAATACCTATGATACTGCCCTTGTCTTGGTTGTGCGGGGCTTGATAACGAGTGTAGTCAGAGAAAGAAGTTTAGCCACAGACCTCTATGTGTTGCACGATCAAAATGCATACAATCCCAGAATGCACCTGTGACTGATGGGCGGGGACTGATGTCATGGCCACGCCTTCCCGCGGGTCGCAGCGAGAGGTACTTGTATAACGGAGGGCTGGGCAGCAGTGTGGGCGGGATAAACGGTTGCTTCAGCACTCAACGCCACGCAATTGGATGGCAAACAACCAATCCCCACACACTTCTGTGTAACGTCACAGCTGTCTTGTGAAGCGGCAATTCCGAGCCGTCGTAGCAGTGAATGCGTGTGATCACCACAGCCACAAACAAGTTTCCTAATAAATCGTGTTTTCACTTACATAGTTCAAAAATGCCTCGTTTTCAACCACACGGCCCTTCTTGATCATCCAGCGAAATGTTGAGCAATTTGGGGCTTGTTAAATGGTTATATTTATGATTGTTGTCAACATGGCATGTTCGGTGTTAGCTAGCTAGCTGTATACCCATAACTAATACACGGCTGGATATTAGCTCTGTGTAATTGACGACAGATTGGCTAGCCGCTAGCTCGGTAGACTCTAGGTGTCATTCCCATCTATTTAGTAAGCGACTTACAGACTTTCAAAGCTCCCAAATGTCTCGTTTTTAATGACATGGATCTTATTAGAATTTGGGGCAGGCATATAATACAAGGCTGGATACCTAGCTCTGTGTTATTGGCGACAGGTTAGCTAGCCAGCGAGGGCCCCTTTGTAGGTGGAGCGGCAAATTCGAGCCGTCGTAGCAGTGAATGCATGTGATGACCACAGCCACAAACAAGTGTCCTAATAAATCGTGTTTTCACTTATACAGTTCAAAAATTGCCTCGTTTTTCAACCACATGGCCCTCCTTGATCAACCAGCGAAATGTTGAGCCCATTTGGGGCTTGTTAAATGGTTATATTAAGACTGGATACCTAGCTCTGTGTTATTGACGACAGGTTAGCTAGCCACTAGCTTGGTAGACTATGCCATTCCCATCTATTTAGTAAGCTACTCAAAGACTTTCAAAGCTCCCAAATGTCTCGTTTTTAATGGCATGTGTCTTATTAGAAATTGGGGCAGCAATTTCATTCTACACCTACAGTGGTCTGATAATAGCGTGTGACTATCTGGTCCTGTAAAATGCTCAACTTAGCTTACCGAGCTAGTTTAAAACATCGAATGATCAAATGGTATTGTGTTGTGATCTATTTGTGTCCGATAAGTTCATGGTGTATTATTACATCAGTCCATGTCAGACACGAAATGTATTATCATCCAGGCTTTTTAAATTAAGTGCACTTTCGTGCTGTACGTAGCACGGACGGACACCATGCTTCTTCTTAGAAAGTTTCCTGTTTACTAAGTAGCCCGGCCCCCCTCGCGATTTGATTGGCCCTGTCATCGGATAACTTTCAGCCTCGCAAAACGACCGGGGTCCGCTAGACTGCCCCCGGGAGCAAATTCAATTTGCGGTCGCTAGGGGCGTCTAGATTTCTAGGCTATATCTCCCCTATATCTCAAACCTATGCATAGATGGTTGGGGAATTATGTTTTTTTTTAATATATAGTGAAATCAAAGACAAATGTCATGCTTGCATAAAATCTATTCTATTCTATTCTATTTGATATGTTTCGCCTCAGAGACTACATTCTAGTCAAAACTCGTCCTAGTGGAAGATGAGAGCCAAATGGGAACTTCTGAAGAAATTCTATCTTGTTGTGTCACCCTTAGCAACACCATGCTCATAAAATGCCAGGCATGAGGAAACCATCTCTTACTTTCTGTTTTGTTGATTGAGATAACGCCAGGCGAGACGGGCATTCGTTGTAGGTGAGAGTTGGTGGCACCACACGCCTTAACTCGGAGGAATGTTTTTAAAGCTGGCCCTCCTCCTCTGCATTGATGGGCCGGCTGGCACATTTCATTTCCTGAGAAGAGGGAAAGCTGCCCTCATACTATTGCCATTGACTTGTTCTTCAGAGTTTTTAACTGCTGGACTCCACATAAAGTAGATGCATTGAGGCCCTGCCGTGGCCATCTGGTAGGGCACTCACCTGCCATGCGGCTGACCTGGGTTCGATTCCTGGCCCGGGTCCTTTGCTGGCCCCTTCCCATCTCTCTCCCCATTTGCTTCCTGTCTACCTCTCTGTCCTGTCCATAATAAAGTATAAAAAAGACCAAAGTAGATGCATTGAAGAAGTGAAGGAAAGCACTTCAGAACTTGCTTATGTATGTTTATTTATTCATCCATGTTGGGTGAATAAATAAAAACAAATCTGAATAGCGCTGTGCTGTCCTTCTTCAATTCATACACTTTATTTCATAAAACACAGTCATAAAACTCTCTGGCTCCATAAGGGCACCCATGCATGGTTAAGGAGTTGGTAATTGTATTGAAAGGTTGCAGGTCCAAATATCTTTTCATACATGGCTGTGGTGCCCTTGAGCAAGGCACCTACGATACTATAACATTGCTCCAGGGACCATAACCAATACCCAGTAATAATGTTGTTGTTGAGTTGTTTGTCAAAAGTCAAAACACATTGTTTTGATTATGAATTTTATGACCATATTTCCTGGAAAATGTAAGTTTATTTTCGGGTCAGATGGGCACCACACCCATTTCTGAAAAGGCTCTTCTTCCTTCTCTGTGTTCTCATGCTGGCAGGTGGCACATTAAACTTTATGAACACTAGTGGTGTCAACAATGATCGATTCGGCAATGCAATCCAATGCGGGGCATGGACGATCCAGAATCGATCTGGCAAGTTCCAGAATCGATCCGGCAATTTTTTTAAGTTTCAATTACTTCCGTGGATATTTCGGGAGAAAATGAATGATAAATTAAATAAAAGTACTTCAAAGCATTGCAAGACTGATACAGACTTATCCAGACTGATACAGAAAACAGCCAATAAATTGTTGCTCGGTATCTAACTACTTGTATTGCCTCATCATGACTGATGAAACATATGCTTTGATTTCAGTAGAAATGTAATGCATTGCAATGCATTGTAGAATCGAATCGGATCGGATCGAATCGAATCGAATCACTACCTCCCGAATCGTGATCGAATCAGATCGTGAAGGCAGTGCCAATCCACACCACTAATGAACACTCCTCATACCAGCCTTTATAGCAGATCAAGGTTTCAACATCTTGATTTGTTTTTTTTAACTCCTCCTGACACACAAAATTGTTATCCATAGCACTATTTCTAAACCACAACGCTCATATTTCAAAACAACCTTTCAAGTTAGCAATAGCTACAAATTCTCAGCCTCACTTTTTTTTCTCAGATCTCATTGAGCTTTTTTTTCGCCCTACAAACTATGATTCAAGCAAAAGGGAGTTTTTCCTCACCCCTGATGCCACCAGGGGCCGCATCTGAGCGCCCATTTTCTGTGTGACTATCTATGACTTATGCTAGACCCAGCCACTATCGACCTTACGCATCTAAGAATCCTGGTCCTAACCTACGTTGACCTTATGACTCTACAATCTCTTTCTATCTCTTCTTCCTCTGCCTTCCTGCTATCTCTGCCTCTCCTCTCTTCCTCTCCTTTTAAATCCATCTCTAACAATTATGTTTTTTTCTTTTTTGTTAAGCACTTTGAGTTGCATCCCTTGTATGATACAGTGCTATAAAAAATACAATTATTATTATTATTATTATTATTATTATTATTATTATTATGCATTATCTGCCTATATCATATGCACATCTTCCAATATCACTGGAAATGTGTGGTGTGACACAAGTCCATGCCTTTGAAATGTGTGTTCTGAGACAGCCTTGCATTTTGTGTGAGGAAATTAGAGTAAATTAAATTAAATTAAATTATGTAAGGCAAATGACAAGAAACTGTAAAAAAAAAGAAACTAAATAAAAGTTTGGACCACATTTGGTAGGGAAAGACATTATTTATGGCTCAGAGCAACTTTTTATTGCTCAAACTTGGCTGGCGTTCCCAGTACCTGGGGGAGGGATGCACACCACTAGCCCAGTGGCTCTCAACCTTTTTTGAACAAACACCCCCTTGATCTCATCATAATTCTCCAAACGCCCCCTTGACCACGCCATAAGGCTCCAAACACCCCTTGACCTCATCATAATCCTCCAAACGCCCTTTTGACCTCACCATAATCCTCCAAACGCCCCTTAGACCACGTCATAAGGCTCCAAACACCCCTTGACCTCATCATAATCCTCTAAATGCCCCTTTGACCTCGTCATAAGGCTCCAAACGCCCCTTGACCTCATCATAAGCCTTTTTTATAGTGCGGTCAAAAAATTTGCATAATGGTGGGATTGACACCTGGTTGACGAAACTCAATACTTTCACCTTCCAGGTTCAGTTTTGGAGCTTCAATGCCAGTTATCAATTAGAAAGGGACAACATTGTAAAGCAATATTAATGAATGAATGAATTAACGAATGAATGAATGCATAGATATAAATGAATAAAGAAATAGTAAAATAAATCATAAATAGCAAGAAAGCAATGCATGTGAGATCAGTTTTATTACTAAATATATTCTTGTTTCCATGTTTATGTTCTTGTGCAACCAAAGTTTGGTTACCAAACTGTGAGACTGTGAGTCATTATGTCTCACAGCAACAACAACAACAACAAAATAATTTCCTTTACCGTAGTCATTAAAACCCCTTAGCACAGCAATATGGCTGTCTGTAATGTCACAGCAATGTTGTTATGATGTAGTTAAGCATTTTCAGCAAGAGAATAGGGTCGCCGGCGACCCCTGTTGCAGTAAGAGGCTATGGAAGTGTTATGGTAATAATGCATTTCTATAATAATATATATAAGGTAGGTGCTGCTATTAGAACTGTAATGGGTGCAATCACTGTGTAAATGAGATTAGTTTACATCAGATAAAACGTTATTGTCTGTTACACATGAAACAGAAAATTGTCTTTGGCGTGGCTTCAGTGATTCTCTATAGACATTAGACAAGACTTGACAAAACAGGACAAAAACAAGACAATACAATACATGCTGAGGCTGCAGCTCATCTCTTGTTCAGTATGGCCACAGCTGAGGGGATGAAGGATTTCTTGAATCTGTTCTTGTGCGCCAGTGGAACACTGAACCGTCAACCCGATGGCAGCAGTTGGAAGGAGTGATGGAGGGGGTGAGAGGGGTCCTTCAAGGAACCTTTATAATATTCACAGTGTGCCTCGACACACTGTAACATCTCTCCTGTGACTGACATATCCTCTGAAGGCTTCATCTCACCATCTCACTACTGCATGGTCCCTAGTGTACGTCACCATTGTTTATCAGATCTGCACTACAAGAGGAACCCAGGTCGGTGCACTATAGTTTTCAGACCTGACAACATTTTCAGACTGCTGTGGATCAGATAGGAACTCCTGATTCTAATCTCTGCGCTTACCGGCGGTGAGCACATATTATGACGGGAGGGAGGGATTCACCCTCACAGCTAGGGCTTGTCATTAAATTTTGGGCCCCCGAAGTTTGTCATTTTCGCTGAGTTACTGCTGCCATTCCATGACAACAACTGTGCACAGGGGCCCAGGGCACAACACTGATAGGGCCCCCCATACGGTCTACCAAATTCATGAAAGGGCCCCCACCACCAATACTGGAGGGCCAAATGCCTGCGCGTCCTCGCTACAGCTCCACCCCTGCATTCCAACTTTCTTTGTGCTTACCACAGTTTTGTTGTCAGTCTTTGTCTTGTCTGATGCTTGGTATGTTAATGCTCAAGAGAGCTGAGTTTTAACCACATCTGAGCGGTTGTCTGGCAGGTGCCAATGTCAACCCTGCTCCGCACACATGTGAAGCTTCACATGAGAAATGGGTAGCAGTGGCCCTACCGTGGCCTGACAGTAGGGCACTAGGTTACTACACCGGTGACCCAGGTTCCATTCTGGCTTGGGTCATTTGCCAGTTCGTCCCCATTCCTCTCATCACTGGTTTCCTGTCCCGCTGTCACTGTCATATCTTAAATAAAGCACAAAAGCCCCCAAGTAGCGATTTGCTGCAGGCAGCTGTAGAGCAGGTGATAAGATGAAGCATGCAATAATGCAAGAGATCTTCCGCTCTCAATAATACGTATGATAAATGACCTGGTGAACATGAGTAAAAATAAGGAAGCATTATGGGGCTTTAAACTTTTAGCGTGCATGTCTATTTTGTGTGCATCGTGTGCATTACTACATAATGAGAAAAATCTCCATGACAAATAGTGTGTAAAAATCAATCTTATCAATGGTTATGATTTTTTTATTATTATAAAGAATATTCTACAAGTCAACGCCACATGAAAGAATGAAGGGTTGTGCTCAGGTTGTACTAAACATGACACAGCTAAGATCTTAAGGCAAACAGCCAAAACATGACATGACAAAACTCTCCAGTGGCTCTGCTTAACGTGACACAAGCACAAACCAAATGGAATGCCATCGAACTGGCCTCCAAATCGTGACAAAGCTGACACAGACGAAACTTCCCAAACACGACAACAGGTTGTTGTTTTTTCTGCTTCACCGGGAAGTCACCAGGAAGAGATCGCCCCACCACAATGCTGTCATCAGGAACCAGGGCTGGTCTGTGAACCAAAAAAATGACCTGGGCGTTGCCTTTTTCGTAGCCTACTATATCCTGACTCAGTTCACTACCTATACGTACATTGAAGATGGACCAATGGGCCGCCACATCTAAACTTTGGACCAATCCCTGAGCAAAATCACACAAACAATCAAAAACAAAAAACAGTATGGCCCCTTAGGGACTGCTGGGCCACCAGTAAAATACCCTGTATGCCAGATTACCAGTCCAGCCCTGTTCTCATGGAACGCTGTGCCCTGTCAGAGATTTATTGCATGGAAAGGAACAGCCCTCTTGACGGAAACTCATGCATTCATTCGTTCCTCATCCTGATGGACCCTGTCTTCTCTGACGTCTTATCATCGCCTATTGTTATGTAAGGCACAAAGAGATTTATATCTTAGGCCAATGATTTTGAAAGTGGGGGTCGCGAGGGGGTGCTAGGGGGGCCACAGCAGGTTGGCAGGAAAAATATAGCAAAGCAAAATGAATTATTGAATAAACTGAATAACTATACGTAAACCAAAATAAACCAAAAATAACCCAAACAATATGCCCATTAGGTAAGTACAGCATTATAATAATCTATTGCATCTCTGAACATTACTTCTATTGTTATTAATGGGGCATTGCCTCACAGACCTAGACATTGGTTGTAAAGGGTGGCGACTATATTGTGTCTTACATGTGTTTTTCTTTTGTCTTTTTTTTTTTTTTTAAGTAAGCATTTTCTGTAGAAGGAACTACATCTGTGAAAGTTTTGAGATTGGATAAATGTACAGTAATTAATTATTAATTAATTATTAAATGAATATACGTTATTATATAAGTGCCGGTACTTACCTAAAAAGTATAGGCTAGTGTTGAAATGCATTGCCATATGCAAGCATTGCATAAAAGGTCCTAGTACTCCTAGTACTCTAGGAAACCAAAGCAGAGAAGTGATGGTACTCCATCTTAGCGCTAGCCTACCGTAAGCCTTGAATAAAAGCAATCATTACATTGAATTAAATACTTTATTACAGATACTGTTTATTTTGACACATATTATTGTACTAATTCTAATAATTACTTGTAAATTACTATAGCATTTTTAGTAGTCTATGTACAAAGCGGATTCCAAAAAAGTTGGGACACTTTGTATTTTGTGAATAAAATCAAAATGCTGGCATTTTAAAAACATCTAATATGTTAATAAGGTAGAGCATTATGTACAGACAACATATCAGTTGTTAAAGTCGAGCACAATTACTGTTTTGAGGTAATTATGTGATCATTTAAAATTTGACCCATGCAACAAATCTCAAAAAAGTTGGGACAGGGCCAAAACATGTTGTAATAGTTGGATAATTCAAAAAATTACACAAGGAAGAATATTTTAAAAGGAACTATATTGACTGCCAACATGAATGCACAAATAAAATACCATCACATAGAGACTGTGGCACTCAGCAGCGAAGATTTTGAGGGACTAATTACTGATCTATTACACAGAATGATTGAATTATCAAAATTGCAGGCATATAAGGTCTATTTCAGTAATATAGAGTTCTGTGTAATCATTGCACGAGTTATGAGATCATGACATACTCGTGGTCAATAAGCAAACTATGACACTCCAACTATGACAGCTCTCGAAAAAATGACCATAAACACAACATTTGATTAATGCACGTGATGCAGACATTAGACAGTGTTGCATGCGGAAAAGCTCATTCTATGGACCTAGGAGACATGTGAAACTGTCCTCTGATTACAGAATGGAAAATATTAATCCCTTTTGAAAATTATGGAGTCATGCACCCTCCAGGTTATATAGAAAATGAATACTACAGCTTGATTTAGTGGTCAGTCTGAAAGACAGCATATATGATGGTAAGGGGGTGCACAGGTGACTTGGTTAGGGTCTTCTTACTCATGTAGAGCATTACAATGAATGTTGAATGACACATACAGTCTTTAAACAGCAAACATAGCTACCAAGGCATTATATTTTGGAGCACCGCCTTTAGATATTGGCCCATAATGGTGGCAAATTTTAATCTCTACTATGTTCCAACAGTGTGGTTCCATCATAAGAGTAAACAGGTCACAAAATTGTTTTCTTGCAGTCAGGATATGCCACATATTCAGCATAATAAAAGGTAAACAAGTTGAAGAACATACCTATCAGTTGAGCTGCTGAAATCATGTCTCGTTCATCAAAATATCTAATTTTTGAATAAAATTATGCCATCAGTCAAAGTATTTAACTGTTCAGTATCATCCCTTCTGTTGTGTTTAGTCTTATCCAATATAAAAAGCATTTTATTGGCCCTGTCCCAACTTTTTTGGGATTTGTTGCAAGGGTGAAATTTTAAATGATCACATAATTACCTCAAAACAATAATTCTGCTTGACTTTAACAACTGATTTGTTGTCTGTACATAATGTTCTACCTTGTTAACATATTGATTGTTTTGAAAATGCCAGCGTTTCGATTTTATTCACAAAATAAAAAGTGTCCCAACTTTTTTGGAATCCGCTTTGTATAATGTGTCTTAAATATGTCCATTGTAGCAATTCTGTAAACAACTATTTTCTTCTTTGTGTCTGGGGCTGTGGGCTGTTACAGCTGTTGAGGATCCATCAAAGACAGTGTCTATTCTCTCACTTGTTTTGCTCCACAGAGACCTGGAACAGACTAAAGAATGTTTTAGGCCTACAGTCATCAGGTCAGTGGATGTTGGGCCAAGTGCCAATCGGCTATATAACATAGCAGAGACAATATGGCCGTGAACAAGTCAGAAGATGGACTTTGGAGCAGAATATTGCAGGTTCGATTCCCAACCTCCTACTCCCTACACGCCTTTCTCCATGGCTGAGGTGCCCTTGAGCAAGACACCTAACACCACACTGTTCCAGCGACTGTAATGAATACCCTGTACAATAACTGTCGCTAATAAGTTGCTTTGGATAAAAGCGTCAGTTTAGTGTAATGTAATGAGACAAACACTGGCTGAAGTTAACCTGTAATGGATACTAATCTGTACTTGTAGGCCAACATTTTAACAGCCTTCTCGAGAACTTTGTTGGGTATAAAACTGTGAAGACTATTTTCTGTCTGAGCTAAATACATAGTCACTCACTGCACTTTGCCTTTTTAGAGCAGTATTAGCATGCAGGGTGTTTCTGCCCTAAGGCAAGCGGTACAGTAAATATGCTACGCCGTGATGCCTTAACTAATTGAGCTAACTCATTTTTCATTGGACGTCTATTCCAGTGTGCACTGTTCAACATGACACTCCTGTGCATGGAATGTTGAGACAACATTTACAAATAAGGGGTCCAT
>NC_085859.1:49791457-49848957 GCF_034702125.1 Engraulis encrasicolus | reverse complement strand
GAGGGTAGCAGGCTTGAAGAGCATGCCAGTAAATAATGCTCTCCTGTCGTCCTTAGGCCGAGTACTCAAAATAGGCTAAAGCAGTGGTTATCAACCTTTTTTGAACAAATGCTCCCCTTGACCTCATCATAAGCCTCCCAATGCCCCCTTGACCACATTATAAGCCTGTCAATGCCCATCTTACAATAGTATTGAGAATAAAATAGAATAATGCCCCCCATTTGAAACAGAGCATCACAAAGTGTTTGTTGAGAGACTTTAAGTTAGCCCTTTTAAAGACGAACTGTTTTCTGAAGCATTACGCGCCTTGAAGACCTCAACTTTCACAATGTGGGGGAAAAAAAGAAAATACAACCCCCCCCCCATCTTTTATTGCATTTTTCTCAGTTTCGCTCTCAGAGACTCTGGTGTGTCTCTGGGTCTGAAATTCAGTCACATATTGAGGTTGGTATTGTTTTAAGTATATCCTCAGGTTTCATTTCACCACATTGTTGAATAACCGTATTGATGAACAGTAAACAGTGCCCCCTGTGGTTGGGGCCGGTATCTGGTCTGGCTCATGGACAATTGGTTGCATGTCATTATGGCTCCTCTCATCCTTTCCTGCTCCCTCTGCCCTCCTGCTTCAGTGTTGCCCAACCTCCACGAAAAAAAAAAAAAACGTTTCCCCAAAAAGAGCAATAACGTCAACCAGTGCACAGCAACTTCTTGGTGGCTTCTCCCCATCAGCATCCCAGTTGCAAATCAGAGACTGGCTTCTGAAGTATGCCATTTCCAGATACTGAAAAAAGAAAACGTTGCTCCTTGTATCACAAGGCAAGAGGCCACAGGGAAGGGCAGGAGAATTAGATTGACTAGAAGCCTTTCTCAATTTTGGCTGAAGTGCCCTTGGCCTCCAGCAAGGCATCTCACCACAGATTGCTCGGTTACACTGTATCTTGTCATTGAAATGTCACTTGAAAGAAGGGACACTGCTACAGCTAACGACAAACCATTAAAAAAAAAAAATCTATAACAAATAAAACCACAAAAAAAACCCTGACGTTTCTATTCAGGGCCTCTGACAGCTTTGGCTCCTCCCCTCAATATTGTAATGGCGACTCCATTCTGGGCCCACTCTCTCCCTGGACCAGACATCTGACCCATTTCCCCCATCCCACACCCCCCACCACCCTTGTCAGCTTCCTGGTTTCCATCAGATAGATAGATAGATGGATTGTTTATTTGTCCTTTCGGAAAATTGTTCTCTGCCATTTTCAGTGCATCTGATACAGTTATAAAGACATCAGAGTGTAGCAGTGCTGCGCTGTTCTGTCCTTTAGTCTTACTGTCGGTGGTGGTTCAGGTGGTAGAGGAGCCTGTTCAGCACCCAGAGGGTTTCAGGTTCGAGCCCCGATCTGCCTGACCTCATCGATGTGTCCTTGAGCAAGACACGTAGCCCCAAATTGCTCCTGTGTGTCAATGTGAGTGTAAATGGGTGAATGTGAGGCATACAATGTAAAGCGCTTCGAGTCCTCAAAGGAGTGGAAAGGCGCTATATAAATACAGACCATTTACCATTTATCTTCTGAATTGAGTGAAGCTGCAAGAAGAAACCCTGCAAGTTGTGTAGGCCTCATATAGGCTTTATGAATCACTCTAATGGGAATGTGTGGAGTGTGTGCTTGCATGTTATGCGTTTGTGTTTAGGCATAAGCCACTTTGAATCTGTAAATTTGCCCTGAAAAATTGCACAACCAAACACACACACACACATTTAAAATGAAACAAATGCACATCCTGTATCAAGGTACAGGACAAAGTCTGATCCAAGGTCCGGTAGAAAGCACTCCATGCACTTGAAATCCTTCTATTCCATATAATCCACCAGGAATGAAACAAACTAGAATTAAATGATTTAGGATTAAAGGAAAGAGACGGATTTGAAGTGTGCAGACGTCTTTCTATCGAAACACGGAACAGAAGCACACGCTCACATAATGTTCTATTGGAACACGGAAAAAAACACAAACACACACTCACATGCTGTTCTTTTGACCCCTACAGTCGAAACGTATGTGTGAGGACTGCACCAAGATTACCCAAGTGCTCATGGGTTCCACCATGCTCACCCCCATGCAGGTCAGTACGTGGCAAGTGCATTCACCATTCATTGCATCAACACTGAGTGGGTTTTCTCAACCGTGAAAAACAGTTTCTACACTCCTCTCACTGCTTCATCAACTTGTAATAGAGTTAGAGGCAGTGCTGCCATTCATAGGTTATGACTCTAAGATGCTAATTAAAGTTGGAGAAGTGGGTAGGTCTTTCGGTGGTTTCAATACGGGACATTACCACATCCAACCTGTAGGGCACTGACAGTGAGCCAAGATCATAGAGGTGGTAGAACAGTAGACTAGAGGTGACACAGCAATTTGCGACTCACGACAGCACTGGAAATGACTGGAAAGCAG
Organism: Engraulis encrasicolus; assembly: GCF_034702125.1. NCBI lineage: Eukaryota > Metazoa > Chordata > Actinopteri > Clupeiformes > Engraulidae > Engraulis > Engraulis encrasicolus. The sequence continues at coordinate 49,846,504 of NC_085859.1, read as the reverse complement.
CTTCCATCTTCTGTAGACCTGTGCTCTTCAAAAATGGCCTAAAACTGTGCGAATATGAAGTGACACATAAATCAAGGACCAGATTTGAAAGGTCAGGCAAAATATGTACTTAAATTATATGAGTTGGTAAAATACATTTTGAAATAAGTTCATATTAGGTAGATATTTAGCCGATGGAAATGTTCACATTATTAAGCCATTTTTGACAGAGGTGAGCCCCTTCTCATTTTATTCACATTGCCAGGTCTACCTACAAATAATGGCTGCCAGGATTACCACGAATAAGGGGGCTGTGCCTCTATGTCTGCCTGTGTATGATTTGAATGAGGGAAAATACCATATCCAGCCTGCAGGGCGCTGACAATGAGCCTATATAGTACTATTGCAAATTTCTGTGCAAACAGACAATTAAGTTTATCTTATCTTACCTTATCTTTTATTTTATTTTATTTTATTTTATTTTCTTTTCTTTTCTTTTCTTTTCTTTTCTTATCTTATCTTATCTTATGTTATCTTATCTTATGTTATCTTATCTTATCTTTTCTTTTCTTTCCTTTTCTTATCCGCAGTAGACTGCAGCACTATCTTCATTCTTCATTATGGTTTTCCTCTTTCCACTGCTTACAATTTTGTTCTTGTGTCTTTATTTTATAGTTTGCAATGCTGAAGAAAACATTGTATGGAGTATGTCAGAAGCTTCCCAAAGGAGATCTCAAGAACCGCTGCTTCACCCTGGTGGACCATCGCCTTCCTGCATTCATGCAGGTGATATCTCTCTCCTTCTCTTTCTCTCTTTCTCACTTTCTCCCTCTCTTTCTCCCTCTCTTTCTCCCTCTCTTTCTCTCTCTCTCTCTCTCTCTCTCTCTCACACACACACACACACACACACACACACACACACACACACACACACACACACACACACACACACACACACACACACAAACACACACGTCATGTATCTTTGATTCTTTACTCATTTATCTCTAAGTTGCTGTCTCACAATGCACCACCATCTTGTGCCATTTTTCAGAAATGGAATATTATTGTTCATTGCACAGAATGACACACACAACTAGAATAATAATGACGCCATATAGTACATCGGCATAGAACAACCATCACATCTGAGCATTCCCTAAGGTTAGCAAGGGATGGAACCAGACTCCAGCCAGGGTGGTGGCGCTACAGACGAAGGGCTCCTTGTTTACAAACATTCAGCTGCGCGCACAGCTGAGGGAGATAGAAATGCCAAACAGGTAGGTGTGTAACTGAAAGTCCCAATAGAGTAGAGTAACTTTGTTGATCCCGGGGGGAAATTGAGGTACTGTAACTATGCGTTGTGTATGATTAGAACATGTTTTCTAGTCGTCTGGCTTACAAAGTGGGGTTTCAGGATAGGGTGCAGCCAGTGGTAGTTTGGGAGCGGCTGTCAGTTATAAGCTGCATTCACATGTGATTGGCCGATTAGCCACACGCGTAGTGTGAGTGTTTATAAACGGGAGAAACCCTGACTTGTGGCCCCTGGGAATGAGTTTTCCCACTACTGCCTCTTCCTCTGGCTCTACAGGCTAACACTGTGTATGTTATGGTTTACTTGTAGCTATAGCAGTATGTGAGACAGTACTACTGTATGTCTTAACAATAAATGAAGCGATTTTAACCCCTTAGCGCAGCACCTATGTTATAACCTCACTGTCACCAAAATTGTTATGTCTATGTCTTAATCTGTTACTTAAGGCTCTCGGCACTGTCATAGCAATGTTGTTATGATGTAGTTGAGAATTTTCCGCAAATAGTGAATAGGCTCGCTGGCGACCCCATCTGCAGTAAGAGGCTACACACCAAAACTCACTGCTCACTGTTCTATAGCCCCATAATACGCACCACTGCCCCAGTGGGCCGCTGCACTAGTCATTTAAAAGAGTTTACTACCATAGGACTACACTAGTACAACATTACACAGTCTAATAATACATAATGAGTTGGTTATTGCCATTCTGGTAACAAACCTAGAACAGGGGCCAGGTCTTTGATAGAATTTTGTCATGGCGTAGTAAACTCAGAGAGATGTGGGAGGATTGGGAAATCACCACGGGCCATAAAATGACTAGAATGGGAACTGGGTGCCATTGCCGTTTGAGCCACGGCCAAGACCATGTTTTAGTTTTGCTCCTGTTACAGTTTGCATAAGACACGATTAAAAGCAATACTCAGTTTCTCATTACCTTACACATCTACACATCCACTGATGTGGAGCCTGTTCGCTGTATATGAGAGTTTTGTCAGGTCTTCGGTTTGCATCTGTATTGCATAGGCCTACTGCACTGCTGGATGTTGTATTTTGCATGTCGTCTATTACATTTTTTAAAAATTCATTTGGTGTGCCGTGTGTCTCTCCTGTGTTCACTGTTGTATAGTGATCGATTTGATGTGGTGTGGTGTGTGGAGTGTCTTAATGTTCTGGGATTGTTGTGGTTAACTCCCAGCTTAAAGTACTTAGGATCCCCCTCTAACCTTTCGGTCTGTCTTCTGCGAGTTTGTTTCTTCACTCCAATGTTAACTCACTGGCTGCCAGCAGTTCCAGCAATTCAAAACAAAGAGCTTATACTGGGCCATGGGGTTTTCAGCATTTTGAGTGTTTGTCATGACCCACAGAAAATTCAGTTCTATGTCTGTATGAACTCCAACCCCATATAAACACAGAAAATATTGAAGTACAACTAATCCATAATGACACTTCTACAACATACAGGATCTATTCCTGGATGTGTAGGAGTCAGATTTTTTTTACACCTTACTGTAAAAACCCAAATTGACGTCTATATACGTCATTGGCAGCGTTGTTACTATTTTAAATTCTCTCGCGACTACTCACGGTCCGTCCACTGAAAACCTCAAATGTAACTTTTTGACAGAGCGGTCCACTTCCAGTGTCGTGTGAAACACTTCAGTCCCTTTTCATACGAAAAATCGCTTCACATACCGTATTCAGATTTGTATCAACTGCTGGCATTTTGTGATGAAAAAAAAAAACATTCTCACAGCGAGCTTATTTAAACAGCATTTTTCATGACGAGTCGATTTTCAGACAGGCATGCCGCAACAGGCATGACGCAAACTACGTAATTCTACATTGTGCCCCTTTCATATTGCAATACAATAACTATCTAGAAGTTTAACAAAGATAAAGAAGACTATAACCCTGTAATATTATACTAAAATTAGTCCATCTCTGTGCAACAGGGTGACCGGTAACACTTTACTTTACGGATCGCTAATAAGGTGTTAATTTCATACTAATTTCTCAGTAATTTCAGTCTAATTTTATGGTAATAACTGCTTGTTATTAGTAATAACAGCAAAATAACCATATGGTTTCCGGTGCAATTACACTATAATTTCTCATTAATAACAGCAAAAATAACCATACAGTTTCCAGTGCAATTATGCTGTAGTTTCTAGTTAATAGTAGGCTAATGGAAACAGCTACTGTGTCATCATAGTAGTTAGGTGGTAGGTATGCCAGTAACTAAACGGTATCAGCCGAAGTAGTTTCATACTAATTAGGCTTCATCAGGGCCGTAATGTGCAATATTTCCTCTTCCTATGTTATTGCATAGAAACGACCACCCAAGCATCCTTGTATTATTTCTGCTTAATTACCTTGTAAACAATTGAGTAGTTATATGGAAATAAGATATAATCAGGGCCGTAAAATGCATTATCACCTATTCCACTCAATTTTATGGAAATTACATATTTTCATGGTCTTAAAATGTCTTATTTCTTATTTCCACTCAATTACTTAGTTATTATCATTTTTAATACAATATAGACTAGCCTACTATGAAGTGATTCAAGTACACAGACAAACACATTGTGTGCAAAACTTTATTTATTTTTCCAATCAGTTATGAGATTCATGTTCACTGATGTGAGGTTGTCAATCGGTCCGTGTATATTTTCGTTCATTCATTATTCTATTTCGGATATGACACGAGAAAGGAATAAGGACTTGTTTATGATGATTTACGCTTGAATATCACTTGTGAAATGGAACCAAGCGCCATATTTTGATATTTTGTAGGTACTGAAAATGAAACGTTGAATCTTAGAAAAGAGAGAAAAGCAATAAAGAAAAACGTCCTTCTGAATTGCGTCTTTTGTTTATTCAGAATTCGGGTGACCTGAGAGTAAATCCTGGAAGGCTGGTTGAGCCTTCATTACATGGTTTCTTTGGAGGCAAACGGACTTTGCAGGCATTGTTGATGCAATATTCAGAACGTTGCTACACTTCAAAGATGTGGTCGATCTGTGATGACTGTGCGAGGAATTTGTGTCATGAGATGGTTGCGTAGGCTATCAATATCAAGCAAGCGCCACAAGCATGTGCATACGCCCCACCGCCATTGAGTAGGGCGTCCCAGAGGGGGAAGAATGATTTACTGTCTATATTTTGACTTAAACTTATCAACCAATTTAACCTTCGCAACGGCATTTCATGTGCTTAGGCCTGGACTTGATTGTATTTGGCCATATAGCCTATTATAGCGTTCTAATCCAACAGAAGTGCAGCTGTGCGACAAGGAGAGATATCTTCGATGGGAAGGGGTAGACCAACTGTCATTGAGAACATTGACAGTTCTTACGATCAGCATCAGTTTCCCAGTTCATCTCCAGCCTTTAGGTGTATACCCGGACATATTGCTTTCCAACAATATCACTAATGTTTCAAATACACCAAAGTGAAATGTGTATTCAACGTGCCTAAAACTTGGTATGGAGAGCGCGCGCTTCAGCTCATTACACTTGCCAGAATACGCAACAGTTTGCGTGAGAACACTGCTTTGGACCGTTTGCTCCCTAATGCATATTACTACATGTGAAAGGGTATAATAGGTTATTGACTTTAGCCTTTATTTAGGCTATAAAGTTGAGTCCATAACATAAAGAGAACTTCACCTCTATTTTATAAGGCGGACGCACGCTCCAATACAGGCCTAACCATCACGCGTGCTGCGCATAGGCCTACTAGCCTGTACATCGCAAAAATGTTTTTCATCATTCTATTATTTTTCTGTTGTGTCTCTGGCTCCAGCTACTGTTCTGTGTGTCGTTTGGTAGCTAGACCTTTTCTGATGCGTTTCAGACGGCAAACTTTCCTTCCGGGTAAACAGAGGGGGAGGGGTCAGTCAAATGAAATTCAATAAACGAATAGCCAAATATCACAAATTGAAAAACGATCAAAACTTTTGTCATTTTTTATAATGCTATTATGGTATGAAGTAACACATGCAGAAAACAAAATACAGCCATTTCTGCTTGTATTGCTTTAATCAAAACAAGAAGTTGCACCCTTTTTTGAATTTCATATTTCATTCCAAAATAGAATAATGAATGAACGAAAAAGTACACGGACCTCAATCTGCCACCATCCAGAGGAAGTCCTGTGAACACAAACAAACAAACAGAGAAGTCAACTGCAAGACCGGTTTCACCACGTTTATTTTTTTATGTTATCAATTCACCATCGCTAAATTTGCTTCTGACATGCAGTACCATGTTAAATGCACGTTGTAAATCTTCCTCAGCCAGGCTGACATCGTTGCTGATTTACAAAGGCAAACTCTAGCTAGCACCTAGCTTCAGTCATTGAAAACATGGTGGGCAGAGCTAGCTAGTGGTTTCCATTCAGGGTTCATACACTTTTTCACCAATTTTTTTCCATGACTTTTCCATGACTTTTCCAAAACCTTTTTCTGAATTTCCAGGACCGAAAAACCAATGACCAATCGCGCGGGGGGTGGGGGCATAGGCTATATTACAGGCTATATTACGTAGCCTATATTATGAATAGGTAATTACTGTATATATTTATACTATAGACTATATTACAAATATGTAAACAATAAACATATTCATACTATAGGTTATCTTTTACTACAAGCTATAAGCAACCATTATACTTCATGTTGTATTACATTAATTCTGCTATTATTCACCAATGTTATATTTCGCTTGTCTAATGTAGAGTCAGAAATGAAAATGAATAGGCCTAGGCCAGCCTATAGCAAATTAGGTCGTGAAATCATCATGAAGACACATTTTTATCAACATGCTCTCTATGGAGATGGATAAATGCTCATCCTGCCCAAGTAAGAAATCATAGGCCTGCCTACTACACCTGCCTAAGCACAACAGTCCAAAGCTCCTGTAAGAATGTAGAGACTGCACTGTTCGTGGCATAGAAGTCTGACGCCCACTCAAGGAGATGCTAGGGTGAGTTTCATTTTGTGTTGCACCGATCTGACCGATTTGAAAACAAAGCCACAGATTACTTTTTCAAACTCTAGTCACGCTGCCGTTTATACCGTAGGCCTATTTCAAAACAGGCGCGTCATGCCGACATTGGTAGTCGTTTGGCTCGCGGTCAGCTGCACATAGACTACTGTACGGATTTCATGTAATCTTTCAGCACACTGGAAGTTCACTCGCAGGCAGCAGGTGCATTGGTTATCAATATCAAAATATCGGGGCTTACCGAAAGCATAAAGGTTCGCTTGGTGCCCTATCTGGCAAATTAAACCAAGACCAAACAGGTATTAGGATTGTATTCCTTTTGGCATTAGCTACGTTTCAGTGGAACCGCTAAATATTTTAAAACGCGTATAACTGCTAACCTGTTAGTAGCTGAGGAGGTAACCGCCTGCTGTATCTTGCCCTTCAGGTGGCTAACAAGTGCCGCTGCTTCGCCCATATCGGACGGACACATCCCAACTTTCGTCCTCTCCAGCCATTGTTGATCATCTTTTCAGAAAGTTAAGCCGCGCATTGTTGAAGTAACACTTCGCTACATGCTGTAATATCGTACAGAACCACATTTCTTTTCTAGGATTAGAGCCTCTCACCACTCACCACCACGCACACACTACATCTAGCTCGCGCGTTACGAGGCCGGTTGCCAGGTGTGACTGATTTTTAGCGCCAAAAACGCTTGAAACCCGCCTGCAGCCATTACAACATGCGTTATTTGAAACCCACTCAATTTGGCAACACATGGTTAGGCAGACGCAGCCTGCACTAGACAACATTTCCACGAGAACTCGGACATTTAGATTTTATTACGCCGTGGCTTCAACTTCATAAAGATAATTGATGAAACACTGGATGGATTTCCATGACTTTTCCAAAACTTTTGACCAAAAATATGTTTTCCATAACTTTTCCAGGCCTGGAAATTTGAATTTTCAAATTCCATAACTTTTCCAGGTTTTTCATGACCGTACGAACCCTGTCCATTGTAAAGGTACTTCTGTATGCCGTTTCATTTCCAGAACAAACATAAACCTAACACTAACTCATAAAACATGTTTGCATAAGGCTAAAGTAATTCGACGATTGAAGGTGGATGAAATCAACATCAAGACCATTTTAGCTCACCTTGAAAGTTACCCTGGGGTCCCTGGTTGCTGCCTGCGTGCGAAAGCACTGTGTGGTGCGTCTCAAACTCCACCCTTGTGTGTCAGGGTACTCAATTAAACAACGTCAGCGTCTCTGAGCCTTACTGCAATCAGAGCGGGCAGCGTACAACTAGAACGAGTGTGCTTGAAGTACAGAAGTATACTGATTGGGACGCTCCTGTTCTGCAGTAACCAAACTTTCGTTGCCTAGCAACAACAGGACTCGCCGCCGCCACCGCGAGCTAGTTCAACTTCAGTGCAGCAGAGCCAGGCAAGGTAAGCTTCCTGACAACGAACTTTTAATGTAGTTCTAGCTTTAACCTGCTTTCATTTTGTCTCTGAGCATTGAAGGATTTTAACTGTATACATTGCAAACACGTCTTATCAGCCGTGTTTGTGCTGAAATGGCATAGCCTACAGAGGTACATGGAAACCACTAGTTCTAGCTAGCTCTGCCCACCATGTTTTCAATGACTGAAGCTAGGTGCTAGCTAGAGTTTGCCTTTGTAAATCAGCAACGATGTCAGCCTGGCTGAGGAAGATTTACAACGTGCATTTAACATGGTACTGCATGTCAGAAGCAAATTTAGCGATGGTGAATTGATAACATAAAAAAATAAACGTGGTGAAACCGGTCTTGCAGTTGACTTCTCTGTTTGTTTGTTTGTGTTCACAGGACTTCCTCTGGATGGTGGCAGATTGACAACCTCACATCAGTGAACATGAATCTCATAACTGATTGGAAAAATAAATAAAGTTTTGCACACAATGTGTTTGTCTGTGTACTTGAATCACTTCATAGTAGGCTAGTCTATATTGTATTAAAAATGATAAATGGAATGTGGAAAGTGGAAATAAGAAATAAGACATTTTAAGACCATGAAAATATGTAATTTCCATAAAATTGAGTGGAATAGGTGATAATGCATTTTACGGCCCTGATTCTATCTTATTTCCATATAACTACTCAATTGTTTACAAGGTAATTAAGCAGAAATAATACAAGGATGCTTGGGTGGTCGTTTCTATGCAATAACATAGGAAGAGGAAATATTGCACATTACGGCCCTGATGTAGCCTAATTAGTATGAAACTACTTCGGCTGATACCGTTTAGTTACTGGCATACCTACCACCTAACTACTATGATGACACAGTAGCTGTTTCCATTAGCCTACTATTAACTAGAAACTACAGCATAATTGCACTGGAAACTGTATGGTTATTTTTGCTGTTATTAATGAGAAATTATAGTGTAATTGCACTGGAAACCATATGGTTATTTTGCTGTTATTACTAATAACAAGCAGTTATTACCATAAAATTAGACTGAAATTACTGAGAAATTAGTATGAAATTAACACCTTATTAGCGATCCGTAAAGTAAAGTGTTACCGGGTGACCTTTGTTCACTACTTTGTTGTTGAATATGGTATTTTGCACGTTGTCTTATTTCATTTGGTGTGTTGTGTGCCAGGGTGACCTGTGTTCACTATCATATTTTGCCTATTCTCTAATGTATTATTTGAATTTGTGTCTTTTGGTGTGTGTGTGTGTGTGTGTGTGTGTGTGTGTGTGTGTGTGTGTGTGTGTGTGTGCAACAGAGTGACCTGTGTTCGCTGCTGGGCGTGTGTCCCGCTAAGCCCACACCCACGCCGGAGGCGGACCAACTCCCCAACGTCCATCTCAATGGCAACGACATGCTGGACCTCAGCCCTGCCTTCCTCCCCACAGAGGGAACCAAGCCCGTAGTGCCGGTCCGTCCGTCTGTCTGTGTGCGTGTGCGTGTGCGTGTGCGTGTGCGTGTGTGTGTGTGTGTGTGTGTGTGTGTGTGCGCGCGTGTGTGTGCGTGTGTTGCATTTTGCATCGCTGCATTGTTTGTTTGGGAATATGAGGATGTGTTTGTGTACATGGTGTGCATGTGTACTCCCAATTGTGTGTGTGTGTGTGTGTGTGTGTGTGTGTGTGTGTGTGTGTGTGTGTGTGTGTGTGTGTGTGTGTGTGTGCGTGCGTGTGTGCGTATGTAGATGTGCGTTTGTGTATACATGTCTACTCCCAAACGTGTGAATCTTTGTGAAAGGCATTTATAGAGATAAAGATCTCTGTCCATCTCTCTCTCTCTCTCTCTCGATCTCTAGGCCGGATCAACCTGCACTTTGTGTATTACAATGTTTAAGAAGCTGGAGGAAATGCTGCCCAAAGACAGAACTGAGGTATATAAACACAACCGTCTCTCTCTCTCTCTCTCTCTCTCTCTCTCTCTCTCTCTCTCTCACACACTCACACACACACACACACACCATATTCTCGTCTCTTTTATCCACAAAAACACACCTATGTTTGTATTTCTGTGGCAAGACAACTACTGCATGTGGGTCATTTCCATTTTAGAGTTCAGTTTTCTTTTTAACTTTAGACTGGTCTTCATAGAAGTGTGATCTGCAATTGAGACCCCCCCTCTCTCTCTCTGTGAAGGTAAAGGAATTTTTTTTTTACATGTCTGAAACAAAAGAAAACTAATGTCTCTCTCTCTCTCTCTCTCTCTCTCTCTCTCTCTCTCTCTCTCTCTCCCCCCCCCATCAGGACCAGGTGGTGCAGATGCTGAGTAAGGTGTGTAAGATGATGCCTGAGAAACACATCAAGCAGTGCAACGAGCTGCTGGCCAAATACGGCAAGCAGGTGGTGGACTTCGTGCTGTCCGACATGGCTCCCCACACCATCTGTGTCATGCTGCGCCTCTGCATGTACACGCCCCCCAAAGGTCAGCACCGCAACTGCAGTATATAATATAATATAATGTATGCTGCAGTGACAAAACTAATTTCTTATCATAATAATTTCTTTTAATTTTATCATTTTCTAGTAGTTTATTTACAGACAGGGATCGTTGACAAGGATACAACTGAGAGGGGACTGTGCTTAGTTGCCATTGGGTAGCATTTTATATTTTAGTAAGGGGGACGTTGACAGACTTATGATGAGGTCAAAGGGCCATTGGTTCAAAAAAGGTTGAGAGCCATTACCTTAGTTAAAGGTTAGCTTAGAACTGCAGTCTTAATGTGCAATAGAACGTTAGCCAAATAGACGAACTCTAGTGGTCGAAAAACACGCACTCGCACCATAGGGCATAATCCGGCCTGAGCCAGACTCCTGGCCTCCTGGTCGGGTTGCCAGATGTGACTGATGATTTCCAGCCCACAGATGCTCAAATAACCCTGGAAACACTAAATCCTGCTCAATTTGAACTAAATTCTATTGATCTATTTGGTCATAAATGTACAGATTTATCCGCAAGCAGTAATCCTGAACAGCCCAATTGGGCAGGAAATCACCAAGTCTGGCAACCCTGGTCACGCTCTATATGTGCAACAAGTTTTTGTTTTATTTCCACACAAAGAAAGAAGTGACAAAACTGGTGCTACTGTACTGTGTGTGTAGCAATGTCGCAACAACTGGTGGTACGGCAACCATCATTCACAATAAACGTACTGCAAAGTTCTGTTCCTCTGAGAGGAAGAGCAAAGGGCAAAAGGCCAAACACAAAATTTGAAACATACACCCCAATAGTCTGCTTATGCAACTGTTGTTGGGGAAATCTGTATTTAAATGTATCAACACAGTTTGCTCTCCGGTGAAATAACCAGGTCATGATAACCTCCCTGCGTAATTATTACCTCTCCACCAAGGAGGTTAGGTTAGGTTTTCAGTCGCAATGGTTTGTCTGTACGGGTTTTGATGAATGGGTTTTGATGAACATTTGTGGAGCTTGGTGTTGATCCAGATCATGATCCAGATCCAGAATTTTTTAAAAGATTCTTCCCCATTGTGGGATAGGGTGAATTTTCTCATTCTAGTTTCTAACTCCACAAAAGCAATACAAGGCAAAAAAGACTTTGAAAAAAATAGGGTGGAACATAATAAAATGTTCTATCAAACAGCTTCCTTGGTGGAGGTCTGCACTCTCTGAGTGCATGTCTAGTTTTTATATGCAACTTTAGCAACAATAATTTATTTGTTTCACATGCTGTCATTGCTGATATGATGGGAATGTGCCCAAGTTGTTTTTGCTGAGAACGTCAAAGGGCTGTTGTTATGTTTGAAAGATACTAGGCGAGTACATTTAGGGTTTGACCCCAAAAAAAATGATACAAAAGGTTTTTTTATGGATTCTATTACTATTGGACCGGCTAAATTACATACTAAAAATCTAGTAAAATCTGACTTTGGGAAATGAGTTTTTTCAACATAGCTGCCATGGGCTTATTATAAGGGTCAAGAGACACTCCAGGTGAATAGGCCAAAACATTTTGCTTGCCGATATCACCATGAAACTTAATCCGGTGATTATTCACATATTTGTGAGAAAAAAATGCATTGCAAGTTTTCTGAAATGTTATGTTTTAATATGGTAATTGGACTATATCTAATTAAATATGCATTACATTTCAAAATGCAAAAACTCAAAATCTGAAAAAGCCAAGCTCAAAATTACTCTTTTATTTTGTTTCTAGTAAGCCAGAAGATATCTTCAGAAGAAATTATGGACATCTCTTCTTGTTTTGTAGTAAATCTAAAAATCTTTGTGCAGACTCACCAGCTAGCATTTTTTTTTTCAAAACATGATTATTTAACATCTTTCTTAGATAAATAATTGAGTTTTATGTTTCTCAAGTTCTTCCAGACATTCTTTGAGTCTGGTGGTATCATTCTTAGGATGTATCAAGGGCAAGGTCAGCTGTCCTCAAATCATAGCCTCTCCACAGAGGTGTCCTAAGGGCTGGTGCTGGGACTCCTATTTGCCATGTACACCACATCACTGGGCCATGTTATCTGTTCTCACAGCTTCTCATACTACTGTTACACCGATGAAGCACAGTTACTTTGTGCCAGATGACTCCACGGTCACACACATTTCCGCTTGGCTCTCTGAACTATCCACAAGTATGAAGGAATGCAACCTTCAGTTGAGCCTCGCCCAAATGCACTGCTGGTGATCCCAGACAAAGATTTAGGTTGCCATGATATCGAACTCAATATGGATTCTGCTACTGTTGCCTCAAATAAGGCCACAAGAAATCTAAGTGTAATTGTTGATGACCATCTATCATTCTCTGACCACATAGCCTCAGTTTCCCAGTCATGCCCTCTTTTTCATGCCCTAATTGAATACAAGGCCCTGACCCTTTATGAAGCTACAACAGGCCCTACTCTGGCTTACCCGAAAGCTATGCTAAAGCCCTATGTCCTTTCAGGACATTGTTTGTCTCCAGTACCAAACGTTTCACCTTGCCCTCTACTTACACATGTAGTGGCTCCTGTCTATTCAGTTCTGCTGCTGAAAGACCCAAAATACCTAGTGACACCATGATTCATCACTGATGATGTGCCCTGACAAACAACACATGGATATTACCATAGCAGTAGTGTCTTTATCCACCCAAACAGCACTCCAAACAAACAGATCCTGAAAACATGTTAGTTCATGCCAATGTAATTATCATGTAGTAACCTTTATTTTAAAAAACTTTGATCTTGAAAATGACACCTTTCCTGAAGTTAGATTTTCCTAGATTTTTAGTATGTTGGTAAGGACAGCAGGATAAATTGAAATCAGTTGAAAAACCTTTTGTATCAATTTTTTTGGGGTTTGGTGCATTTTGGCCATAGATGTACTCGACTATACATGTCCTTGCCCAATGTAACAATGAAAATGTTACAATTATGTACATAGTATTCACTGACAAAACAATGTGTTTGAAATGTATTAAGAAGCTACCAGTGTCATAGTCTAGTGGGTGAATGCTTATACAGTAGTCGGTTTCTCAACGTAATAACAAAAACCCTGTGTCACATCCTTGCTATTGTTTATAAGTGTACCTACTACATTCCATAGCCCCACAGCTAATACCGGTACATATAATTATAGCCTTTAACCGCCTGGAGAGTTGGTCTTGATGAGTGAGATGCCTAGAGTTGGCATTGTACATGGCTCATTTATGTAGCAGTAGGCCTATAGTTCACAAAAGGCTTTATTCCACATATAACCTGGCTGTGCCGTACCTTGTGTCGAGTTGAGTGGTACTGTTAAACCATCCCAGCAGTATGGTTGGAGTTATGTTTTTTTGCTGTTGACACGCAGCATTACTTTACGTAGGCTAGTTGTGTTAATGTAAGGCTGACACATAGCTGATCTATCGAAGTAGTAGAAATAGTTTATGCGACATCATGTATAGACACTTCAGTGTTGATTTCTGCATTCAATTTTAATATTGAAGTTATACAGTTTCAAAGTAAAGAGCATTCTAAGAGAGTTGATCTGGTGGCCGCCATGATTATTTTTTTGATTCTCCCGGTGAGGGCGAGCTGACACATGGGATTCTGGGTATAAGGCAGTGAAAAACCCGCTCAGCTCGGTTCAGTCGTAGGCCTACATAAAAACAAGGACTGGTTTTTACTCTGTGCCATGCTGTGCTAATCGAAACGCAATTAACAGGGGCCGAGTCGTGCCGTGTAGGGTTGTACCGGGTAGAAAACAGGCTGTGGAAAAGGGCCTTTAGAGTATCTCTACTGTATTGTGATTTACTCTATTGTAGGCCTATTGTATTTGTTTCTATTCTATTCTATTGCTGTTTAGAGCTGCCCGTGGCCTCAGACTGTACTTCCTGTTTGACGCTGTCGGCTCTGACACGTTTCCATCTGGGCCGCAATGCCACCGAGATGCAGATCGCCTCCCTGATGCAGAATGTCTGCCAGCGCCACCCTGACACCATTCCTCAGGTACAGTAGCCTAAGCGGAGCCTTATACACCAGTATATTAGCCTTAGCCTAATACCTTGCTTACACGTATATATGAATATATTTTTAAATGCATCAGTTTGGGTCTTTTGTTTACACATGAACAGTTGTTGAGCTCTCCTTTTAAAACTCCAGTTTTAAAAAATATCTGTTTTAGGAAGCTAAAACCCATCTGTCACAATGTTGTTTCTCTTATCCACGTCATATGTAGCCTTAGCCTTGGCTTCAGCCACCCCGACACCATCCCTTGGTACAATAGCTTTAAGGGCTCTGCATACTTAACGTGCACACTTTGGTGCATTTGGCGCAAGAACCAATGAGTTTGAAGTATGAAGTATGAATTCGCCTTAAGGCGCCTTAAAGCCAGAGACGTTCTATTGGCAATTTAGCAGTACCCAAGCCTAATTTATGCTTCTGACACATAGCTGACGCATAGCCACTGCTAGCATCAAATTTGTCTCTGCGTCCCCCAGGTTCAAAAAGCATGTCGAATTCACCTTCCAGCCAAGGCATTTTAGGGGAGCTGAACTAGCAGGTTGGTCTGGCCTCCCACAGGGGTGATAGCAGTCCGGCGCCGCGCCGGAAATCCGGCGTAGGGTGGCTGTAGAAAAAAATTAAATCTTTCCCCAATATTAATAAAATGATAAATTATCGCGTGGGCCTTCATTAATGTACGGTGAAAATAAATGAGCGCGCAACAGCCAGTTGTAAGAGACGTGAAAGGAACCCAATGAGCAGCAGCCCACAATATTGTATCATCCCGACACCTTAACAGCTGTAACATGTAAACAAAAATATGTCTCGAGTCACTCACTACCAGCACCACTGGCAGCTGAAGCAGCATTGCAAAAATTAGCAATACAATGTTAGCACAAAACCGCATGGCTTGCTTGCTTGCTTTGTGATTTGGGTGTGTTAAACCATGTGGATGTAAGTGGAATACTTGTAAAGTTTTGTGATAAAGACAACGTTTGAAGGTAAGGCGATTTGGTTATTATTTGCCCGCTGTATGTTGGCGTGTCGCCTCGTGCTTGGAAATCATTGAGAGAATATATAGACTCGGCTGTCCCATTCATGTGCGCTAAATGACGGTGCAATGTTGACAAACTTTGATGGAGGTAGAAGTAGGCCTAGTTTCTTTCGAAAAAGTTTGTATGCTGAAAACGGTAGGCTAGGCTATGCCAGTCATGATACTTTTGCTGATGCGTTGCGTTATGTTGTCTGTATTGGAATAGCCGCGGCTACCATTTGCAACATGTCCTAATGATCATGGAATGCTTGAAATTGGATCGCTAATGTTTCACATTTTCACAACTAGTGTGTGACTGCTTTGAAATGGATTGAATCGACCAGTCTGCATAACGGATGTATCAAGGTTTACAATTTACCACTTAAGAATGATTTTGGCATCGATTTGGACTGTTGATTGAAGGATGGTCTTTTGCCACTGGTATTGTAAAAAAGGGTGATACTTTAGCTGCACTCCTCGCGGGCAGGGAGCAATGATCAATATCAGACACTCCCATCATGAATTTCATGTGGCCAGGCCACCGTGTCCTAGACATGCAGCGAATGTTCATCTTATTGTCATGCCCCTGGCTATTTTCAAGTAGTTTAATTCGGTCTTTGTTTTTGTTGTTTTCTGTTGTTATCTTTGCAACTCCTACATTGTAATGTGTGCACGAGTGGTTTTCATGTCTTTTAATTGACCACAAGCCATTGCGAAAGACACGCAGTAGTCACACAGAAGTCAGGTAGCCGGTTCCGACATCTATGGAGTCCGAAATTAGCGATGTGAACGTGGGCCTACACATGTAGCCAATTATGCGCTTGTCCCCTAAATATTCCTGTAAATAAAGGGCGTTTCCCTACAACGGGAAGGCAGGGGTTGATGGATAGACCATGGGGCCATGAGTATCTAAACATATATCAGGAAGTAGACAAGTTATATGAACAATGCCCCAATGAAAATGAAATGAATCAGCACACAGGAAAAGTAGCCTATATTACAGTGTCGTTACTGTACTTTGTAGTAGTATTGCCCCCTACTGACCTGTAGCCTAGGGTGTGGCTGCTGCTACATAGGCCCCTATGCAGCTTTGAGTTAATTCATGTGGTAAAATATGTGGGCTACCATGTTTTCAGAAATGCATTCTGGTGTTGAAATGTTGCATTGTGGTTCAATACCCACCTCAATAACTACTGCAACATCACAAGCCTAGAATGGTTTTCTAACTGCATTCGTTGGTAGGCCTATTTGTTTTTACAGCTAGAATTGAACATGGCCAGTTTCTTTCAGTCAATCTTAAGGGCTATAGCCTAACAAGATGAAAATCATCTGTGTTTTCGTGAATAACACTAGACACGAGGCAAAAATGAAAGCATCTCAAATGAGCATCCCAAAATTGGCCTTGTATGTGACGTATGAGAGACCCCCGCGCCGTCCGCCATTGGAACAGGAAAAAAAGTTCAGGCTCAGGATTTTTTTTTACTATCACCCCTGCTCCCACCATGTGGAAGACAATCGTGCTGGGGACATGAAATCTGTCCCCCAACATGCTATCTGCAGAGAGTTTTTCTTTCTGTTTGAGTCTATGTAGCAAGTTCTTAGGGACGGCCTGTTCTGCACCGCTTAGCAGTTTGAATGTAAACCTTTGGTTCCACCCATAACTTTCAGCTTCGCTAATGGCGCAGTGCCAGACTATTCTTTTCATATTAGTCCTGCTTGCCAGGCTACTGCTTCAATGGAACCAAAGTTGTCCTGCATAGTCCAGACCCATTCACAGGGTTGCCTGCCTGATAATTTCCAGCTCAAAAAACGATAGGAGGCACTAACGAACGAAATTGGGTTGATTTCTATGGCCATAGACCTACAGAAAAACCCACCCAGTGTCTGTTTTTAGGGAATCTTCCCAATCTGGCAACACTGCCATTCATGATCTGCTAGCCAGCATCTGTCAATGTACATCAGCACAATGGACTTGTAATAGATTCAGAAGGACATTCTAAATACTTTTCATCTGCTTCTAGTTAACCACTGAGCTTTGTCAGCACACAATGATCTGAATGAAGGTTTTAAATAAGCTTACTTTTTCGCCCTGGTTCTTTGTCACAGAAAGACATTTTCAAATGCGTCTAATTCCTTCAAATACTTCCTCTGCTTCCAAGAACCACTGAGCTGCTTCAGCACACAATCATCTTGTAACAGAAAGACGGTTTTAATACTCTCCCCCCTCGTCCTCATGTTTTCTTCCCAGTGTGAGATCTTCACCCAGATCTACGAGTCGAAACTCCCGAGGATTTTGGGAAAACAACATGGTGGTCAAGATGCTTGTGAGGTAAATGAATTGTGTCATCAATCAATCATCTGACTGGACTGAATAGTCTGTAGGTATATGGCACTATAATGTGATTTCATGAAAAAACAGCAATATCAGTGGAATTAGCCTACATTAAATAGAGAATAAAATCAGTCTACAAATCACACCCTGATTATGATGCACTGTTTTGATTAAATATAAAAGTTATATATAGATATAGTAAATATATAGTAATTGTATTTTAGAATTGGTTGAGAAAGCTTGGCATTCTGTATTTGCAATGCATGACTTATGTGTGTGTGTGTGTGTGTGTGTTCACAGAAAGAGGACTTCTGCCAAGGCCAGTCATGGGAAAATATCCACTAGAGCCTTCACCTGTCTCTTCATTTAACTTAAGGATCCATATTAACTGCTTATGTACTAACCACCTCATTATCACATGCTTTTTTGCAATGTGGAGGGGAAAATACAACAATATAATAGGATTATCGATTTATTATAGATTTGTTTTCTTCAGAAAACATATCAGCAATGACAGGATAGCGTTGTTGTTGTGAGATAGCAGCACTCACACGTCACAAGTTAGTCAGCCATCCTTGTCTGCACACATGCATTAATCCTTGACAACCTACTTTGCTTGACACATAGAATTGTAACAACTGCACACATAAGCTAAAATAAAAAAACAACAAAAACACAAAGCTGACTACAGGATTGATTGCCAGTGGTGAGGCATGTAGTGTTTGTAACTGTGACTATGTAGCAGCTCCTTGGGCCTCATGTACTGCTTGCTTCCGCACAAAAAAGGTTACGTATGGAACTTATCACTGAAACCCATTCAGATGTACCAAGACAGACTTAATATGAAAACGTGCATGTGCACTGAGTTGCACGTCAAATAGGATGTACCACAAAAATGAGCGTGAAAACCTGTTTATGCATGGATAGATACATCCAGTTTTTTGTGGAGCATAGTGTATGTATGTTATCAGATTTTCACAGACGCAGAGATTCAGTAGGAAATCCACCCAAGTGTCAGCACATGAGGCCCCAGGTTACTAGGATTCCCTCTCATAATGAGGGGTGTGTGAACTCTTCATCTAATGCTTCCTTTATTCAGCACTGCTGCATGCATATGAATGAATGTATGCCTAGCATCATCATACTCACCCTGCTGAACAGCAAGCTTTTGGTTGTTGTGGCATTAACACAAAGCAATAGCATACTGCATTCTCTCATCCTCATGCTGTTGCTGTTATTTTCAAGCATACTCCATGTACTATGCGCTGAATGAATACACCTGACTGGCAACTGCACTGGTGAACATTGTAACTGTGCAATGTGATTGTCTTCATAACACGTAGGTTACGCTGGTGATTAGCATCAGGTCAAAGTGCTTCCTACAGTATGATGGGCCTTTAGTATTAGAAATGCACAGTGCCAGCAAGAATTACTATGTCTGATTGGGTCATGTGGCCGAGCAGTGTAATGCACTCACAGGTAATCAGCATTATGCTTCATTGCATCATGTGAGTGGTCAGTGTGCTGCATACACAAGCGATTAGAGAATTATGTCTTAACTAACCGCGTCACATGAGTTAACCCCCCCCCACCCTCTCTCTATGCACTGGTCCTTTGCTTACCTTTTTGCACATTTAAAAATGCACTGTGTCGCTGATGTACCAATGTTGATGTTTTTGTTAGTTTTTGAACTCGTGATATCATATATCAGGGAGACTTGAGCAACTGCTGGAATTTCAAAATAAAGCTGTTACCAATTAAAGAAGCGATGAGTCATCTGATTACATGCCTATGAAGGTGATGGAGGTTTTGGGTAAACGCCATCCTGTTTTATTTTCCTTGTTTTGATTGAATGCCTTTATTTGAGACAGGACAGTGAAGCAGTGAGAGAGAAAGATGGCAAAGCCGGACTCGAACCCGGGTCCCCAGATATATGGTATAGTGCCTCAGCCCACTGAGCCACTGCATCTTCAGATGTTACCCTTGTTTTAAATCAATGGTCATTTCCCACTGTAGCAGAAGACCTTCAATTTCACTGTCAAGTTCAAGTCAAAGTTGAACTTGGCCCCTTTCTTGCAGCAGTACAGAGGAAGCAGGCCATATTGCATGGCTAAATTGCTGAAGAAATGGACTCAGTTAAAGCAATTCAGTGGCAATGTTGACTAGCTTTGGAGAAATAAACAGAGGCCTTGTGGTTGAGTTAACTTCAAAACTACACTTAACGAACTTACAGACTCATGTGATGTGGTAATGCTTTCTTACGGCTGAAGGCAAGCCTCAGAAGACAACAGAAATAGTAGGGTTTTTTTCTCTCGAAAATGTGGTTTTAATATACTGTACCAGATTCATATGTGGTCATATGATGGATGGTAGGTTTATAAGGAGCTGGTTGGTTGAATTTCATTCTCATACTGTCAATAGCAATAAATAAGTAGACAATTGATCATGGTTACTCTGTTATGCTGCTATGGGCAATCAACCATTTCTTACAATACAAGTTAAAATAATGTAATTTTACAGTATGTCAGGGACTTTGTGTCATTGTGCGTGCATAGTTTTATACCAAGCAAGCTTGGAAACTTTTATACCAAACAAGCTGGAAAAAACAGCATATCCAAACTGCTCATGTACGAGCCTGCTCTTGGTTGGCCAAAGTCTTCACTACGCTAACCCACTTAGAGCTGAGTTTACAGTTGATTAGATCTGTGTTAGTGTATCCTCCTCCCGTCGTTTAGGGGCTGGCTTATTAGGGAGATGGTCCGCAGCGTCATGTGATGATGGCCTCTTCTGCTGACGACCAACCATCTAATACACCACAGGCATGAGACCCGCACGCTGCTAGTGGTCGAGCCAAATGGCCTGAGGCCAGAAATGAAGACCTGAAGTGGGCACCTACAGGGCTATAAGTTAACTTTTTTCTTTACCTGCCAAAGTGGATAGTAGATGTTTATCTTACTAGCCAAACACACATCTTATAATGGGTAAAAGTTTTCTGGTAAGTTGCTGGTAAGATTTCTTTTCTACCAGAAAAGAAATGATTCAGAAAGGTATATTTGCCATTTAGGTCAGTAGCTTGTCGTCTTGTCGTTAAGTAGGCTATGCTAGCGGTCAACAGCAGCTCTGCATGCTTTGACAAGAGGTCTCTGGACCCCAGTTTGGGAACCACTATAAACTGTTATTTGCACGACCGTAACACCAGGTCGCGCACAGAAGGATAAGCTTGTTTGTCTCTTCGATTTCCGTAGCTTCCAAAATATTGTGGCCTAACTGGCACCACCATCGCTCGTGTAAATAATATGGTAATATAAAGGCTACAAGAACACTGCTGTTTTTTGATGGAGGTGATAAAAAGGTGACTAATGAATTAAGCAACATGTTTGAATGAAATAACACACAATTGTTTATAGACAATTTAAAATATTGCACAATACATTTAACACAATCAATTTCAAAACTTCAGCCACCAAAGAAGAAGAATTTTTTTTTAAAGTTTTGTTTTGTTGTTTTTGTTTTATTACACTATACTGACATGAACATAATGATAAAAAACAACCAAGGAATTCTGTAGCATACACACAGTCAGGAAACATGATGAAGGCAGCCTCTCGTCCTCAGGCCCCATTGTGGCTGTCATCATCTTCACTCTCCCTCCTCTTCCAAATCTGAAGACCCAATTACACACACACACACACACACACACACACACACACACACACACACACACACACACACACACACACACACACACACACACACACACAGGACAAACAGGATTGCCAGATGTGACTTGTAATTTCCAGCCTAAAAATACAAAAAAAATTTTTTATAAAAAAACCCTCACAAAATCCCACCCAATCTCAACCGAATTCTGTTGATTTCTATGGCCATATATGTACAAAAAAAACGTGCACAAAGGCCTTTTTTACCCCTAGACAGCCATCCTAAACAGCCCAATTGGGCAGGAAACCGCCCAATCTGGCAGCTGTGGAGATGAGCCACTGGCGGCCGATTCCCTCTCCTCTGAAAAAAATGACATCATAACAATATCGCTATGACCTACACTATTCGGTGATAAAGACTTGGTCATTACCATTTCGGGTAACAGCAAGCTCATAATAGTTAAGTGGCTCTGCACAAACGACAAACGTACCTGCATGTAAGCTTAAGACATGTATGTACCTGTATGTAAGCTTCATAAACAACACATACCTTTAAGCTTGGCCTAGCAGCGAGGCATGTACCTGTATATAAGCTTCATAAGCAACAACACGTACCTGGATGTAAGCTTCAGACAGCGTGATCATCTGGGGGAGAATATCCGTCACCTGCAGATCTTGCAGCTCATACCATTTCCCTGTGCCCTGTAACACACACAACACAACGTGTAGAGTCAACATGTGGTGCTAGACTGAAGCACTACACAAATGTTTCAAGAAACAGAAAAGACCTTTGTCTTCCATGTCAGTTTTCCTTCATAAAGCACACATAACCCTGCTCTTAAGCATTTAACAAAAGATGATTTAAAAAAAAAAAGTCTGTTTTTCCTCCTGGGTCTAGAAATACACACAGATGCATCAGCACCTCCTTGTCTTACTGGGTCTATACAAATACATATGCTACCTTCTCCTTGTTTGTAAGTGGCTTTGGATAAAAGCATCTGCTAAACAGGGGAGGTCCTAGGTGTGATCTGACCGGGCAATTACATTATATCAGCAGTTATAAGCGGATTTTTTCTGCTATATTTTATCTACTGGGGAACCGGGCCGTGGTGGAGGCGGAACACCGGAGGGAGTGTTGCCCCGGGCGATAATATATAATATCATGTAATGTATAATACATAATGTATAATATCATGCAATGGCGCATGTGAACTAAATGTCATGTAATGTAAATGTAAAATAATGTAATGTAATAATTGTATGTGATGCAGTGATCCGTAGTGTAATATAATAGTTTAGTGTGGTGTAATGTAAAATAATGTAATGTTATGTGGCGTAGTGTGCTGTAATGTAATGCAATGTAATGTGCTGTGCTGTAATAATATACATGATGCAGCACGTGGATCCTGTAGGCTCCCTCGGTGGGTTTCCCATCATGCACCACGTTGGCGATGAGGTCATAGGTCGTCCTCTTCTCCGTGGCCTGGGCCTCCTCTGTCAGGTACTCACGCAGGTCCACACTCCTACATGGATGAACGGACAGACAGACAGATAAACACAAACACGCACACACACCCACCCACGCAATCACAAATCAAGCGTTAAAGAGGCTCTATGTAGGAATAAAAGTTTAATTAATCATTGTCCCGATTCTGCCGATGCTTATTTGAGTCAGTAGTAAGTCAACGATGACTATCGCGACCACTTTCACGGTCCACTGTCAGAAAACCCCTAATGTAACTTTTGGCAAAGTGACCCGCTACGAGTGTCTCAGATGGATGGTCATTCAGGCAGCATTACCCTCTGAACAAAGGTGACAGTGATAACACGCATTGAATAAATACACGGGGGATAGGCAACAAAAAGTCTAGTGTCTACGTCTATGCTTTTTCCTAACAGAAACAGACGAAGAAAGAGGGACAGAGACAGAGACAGAGAAACACGGAAATGGGGTGTGTGATTTGACTAACGTGATGGGGAAGTTGACGATGGTGCCGTTCTTCTCGATGAAGAAGTTGTTCTTGTTGAACCTCTTGATGTAGAAGAGGAGGTAGGGGGGCAGCCGCGTCAGCTGGAACTTCTTCAGGAAGTTCTCCTTGTAGGTACGGTACTCCTGGCAAACACACACACACACACCACGTTTAGAGATGTCAATAGTAACAGCAGAAGTACAAAAAGAAGAGTATTCAGTGCGGTGTGTTTTTTTTAACTTTTAGTAGCAAAATGGTTCCTGATTCCGGAAAAAACTCCTTATAATTGTGTCTTCCTTATCAATGGTCTCTGACAACATGCCTGACATGTCACATGTTTATATTACATCACAATCAGTGGTGGAGAGGCATTGGTCAGGATGTTGAACAGGGCAACCTGTGTGTGTGTGTGTGTGTGTGTGTGTGTGTGTGTGTGTGTGTGTGTGTGTGTGTGTGTGTGTGTGTGTGTGATTGCTATGCAATTTGTTTCCAGCACTATTTGGATCTGTAATGCTGCCCTACTGATGAGATCCAAATAAAAGTATTTAACTGTGTGTGTATGCGCACACGTGTGTGTGTGTGTGTGTGTGTGTGTGTGCGTGTGTGTGTGTGTTTGAGTGTGTGCAGGTGTGTATGTCTGCGCACGCGTGTCTGTGCGTGTGCGCATGTGTGTGTGTGTGGTGTCTGTGCACACACGTGTTACCTTCTCCGTGTTGCCGTTGAACTTGGTGAGGATGTTGAAGAGGGGGACCTGTGGGATGATGAGCTGCTCCTTCTCGTCCTTGTAGAGGGGAGCCGTGGGGAGGTCCAGCGTCAGGTAGAGGAACGGAGCCTCGCTCATCACCTCCTGGTAGTCCTCCGTCTCCAGGAGCACCTCCTTCTCCTCCTGGGTCTAGAAATACACACAGATGCATCAGCACCTCCTTCTCCTCCTGGGTCTAGAAATACACACAGATGCATCAGCACCTCCTTGTCTTACTGGGTCTATACAAATACATACAGATACACACACACACATAGATACATAAGCACCTCCTTCTACTCTCGGGTCTAGAAATGAGTCAATGACGTTTTATTAGTAGCACACGTTAGGGTGGTGCAACCACAGCCCTTATAGAACAGCCTTGCCACTCACTATTATTAAGCCCCATTGTACCTGTAGTTCTATGGTTTTTGGCTGCAGTTCCAATGAGTTCTCCACTTGTCGCGCATCGGAGATCAGAATGAATGGGACCCAATGGAGCTAGATGCTAAAAATCTTAATTTCCACCCAGGTCTCATCAACAAAGCTCAGATTTGAATGTCGTTCTGGAGACTTCAATAAGGGTTTCACTCAACAGTTTAATAAAAAAGCACATATGTCCGTTTGATTTGGTTACAGGAGGTGTTTTTGTTGCTCACTACTCGCTAGCATTTTGCTAAGGATGTGACGTCATAGACACTTTAAAATCACTTTTTAAGCATATGCGTGGCTCAAAAGATCTAAACTCAGCAGTGGGTATTTTCTATATATAGTCTTTCGAAAGCAACATCCGAATTACACGAGAAAAAACATATACTGAGACAAAGGCACCATGAGGGGTTTTGCTCCATACGACTCCATTCATTCTGGTCTCCGGGCCACCACATGGATAAGGGTGGAACTGCCCCCACAGCTCTAAATCTGCCATAGAACTAATACAAACCTGCCTCGTTTCGGATACCGGAAATACACCGTGAAACCAACCAGTGACGTATCTGGACTTATAGAATCTGTGGTGCAACCACAGCTAGGGAACTATCTAAGAAGCATGTTCATTGTTATTACCAATTTCTAATTGATTTATGGGCATTAGCTGTGGTTGTACCACCTGGCACCTGAGCCCAAAACAATTTAATTGGCCCTTTTACACACAGAAATAACATAAGCACCTCTGTGTCCTCCTGCTGCGTCTATAAACACACACACATACAGATACATAAGCACCTCTTTCTACTCCTGGGTCTATAAATACACACACATAACAGTGTTTCCCCAAACTTTTATGTCTTGTCCTGCCATGAGCAACCTTTCACTAATGCTCTGTATTAGCCTGGGAATCCCCATGCTGCCTGGTGTGCTCGTTTTTAATCTGAAGTACATGGAAACCAGGGCTGAAATATTTTCATGAGTTTAGGAACACAGCCATAGAAGGGCAGAAAGGGACACATCTACCTCAATCTCAGTGTGACCATGCAACATACAATATATTTGTTATTGCACATGTGCTCGTGTACCCCTGGTTGGCAATCACTGCATATATATAAGCACCTCTTTCTCCTCCTGCGTCCATACAAATACACACATGCATGCATACACTTCTCCTCTTACATCTTACATTATTATGGATACACAGAGACGGGTACATAAGCATCTGTGTGTGTGTGTGTGTGTGTGTGTGTGTGTGTGTGTGTGTGTGTGTGTGTGTGTGTGTGTGTGTGTGTGTGTGTGTGTGTGTGTGTGTGTGTGTGTGTGTGTGTGTGTGTGTGTGTGTGTGTGTGTGTGTCTCACCAGATCAGGATGAGGCAGCTTCTTAGAGAAGATCCTCATGGAGCCCTGGAAGACCTTTGTGATGATGGCTGACAGAAACACAGATACCAGACATTTTAATATACACACAAATATCCACTCACATTATATTACACACCGTAATGTTTAACTTAAGGTGTAGGTAGAAGAAAAACACAACTACCACCCTCCCCAACACACACACAGACTCACATGGTTTCTTCTTGGTGCCTCCCAGAGCCCCATGCAGAGCATTGAGGAACCAGGACAGGAAGTCAACAGCATCCCCTGGTGGACCAAACACAATATGACACAAGCTGAGACGTGACACAAAGTTCTTTGAGATAAACATTATATAACATTTAATTACACGTCAGGTCAAAACTAGGCCTGTGTAGCCTTCGACTGCTTAAGGTATATCCCCGAAATGCGACGCTTCCAGTCCCCCATCATTCCTACCACTCCCGTCCACCTTTTCATAAATGTATATGATAAATACAAAATATAAAAGAAATATATTTAATATCTATACATAGATCAATGACGTGCATAGGCTTAAAACCAAACGACTATTGTAAAAATGAAGCAAAAAAAATGGGGCAAATAGTAACACTGTTTTAATGGTTCACTATTACAGTGGATCTACCACATTAGGTAAGCTTACAGTGTAATAACCAGTGTAACAATATGTAATACCATGTAATACCAGTGTAACACCATGTACCGTACCAATTGTGTACTTACATCAAGTATGTGTGTAAGTGGTATTACATGGTATTGCTGTAACACTGGTATTACGCTAGTATTATATGGTATTAAATATTGATGTTACACTGGTTATTACACTGTACCTAATATGGTAGATTCACTGAAATGGTGAACCATTAAAATAAGGTGTTACCGAGGAAATCAATCCACCCAGTCAGAAGTTATGGGCCAAATGAAAATTCTGCCATTTTGAAAGTGTTGACCTCCAAGCTCCAATCAGTTCATGAACCTATCCTAGAGCATTCACACACAAAATCTGGGACAAATCCATCCACCCGGTCAGAAGTTATGGACCAAACAAAAATTTGGCCATCTTGAATTCAGCCATCTTGAAAGTGTTGACCTCCAAACTCGAATCAGTTCATTAACCTACCCTTGAGCATTCACACACCAAATCTGGGACAAATCCATCCACCTGGTCAGAAGTTATGGGCCAAACAAAAATTCGGCCATCTTGAATTCGGCCAACTTGAAAGTGTTGACCTCTTAACTCTAGGCCATGTCTCAAATGCCGCACTTGTGCACTTCGGGCACTGTTTTTCAGTGCCTAGGGCGCTCACGCTGAAAATTTCAGTTGAGCCAGTGCACTGAAAGTGACAGGAAGATCCCCTAACAATGGCGGAAAAATGCAGTGCTTGAATGATGAACACTGCACGCACTAAACGGCGGCCATGTTGACAATGACATGGAGGAAATGTGGCATTCAGTTCAGTAGAAGAGTTTGGTCAACAGTCTCCTAATTCTGTAAGTAATGTTGATGGGACACCAACCTTTTCATGCCAACCAAAGTATTGTATGTGTGATTGTTGTCCTTTGGGGGGTGAAGGACATGGAAATACAAGCACCAGACGCTGTGCATTGTAAACAGTAGCCAACTCATATTTTGTCGAGCTAATGCCATGCTCAGCCATCACTTCCAGCGAGGGCACAGTGCATAGTGCTCACATTTTTCCACAACACTATGCACTAAAGACCTCAGTGCACTGTGTGCACTATGCACTGACTATCAGTGCACTGACAAAAGTGTGTCATTTGAGACACAGTTCATGAACCTACCCTAGAGCATTCACACACCCAATCTGGGACAAATCCAACCATCCGTTCAAAAGTTATCGCGTTAACACGAAAGACCTAACGCGGCGGACGCGCACGCAAAACCATTACATCCCTGACGCTCCGCGTTTCGGGGATATAATAAGAATTAATAGATTAGAACTGATGTATGCAAAAAATAATATTCAAAATGTAAAAAACCATAAAACAAAAATCAAACAAACAAGAGCTGTACAAAATATAACTGACAGAATAGAGGAAAAAAACATTGCACTTCGAGAACATCTTCTTCATTTGAGAATAGTGAAAATGTAATATTGCACAATAACATATTTATTGATATTTCCTTTGTGTTGACTGTACCCGGGTTGGTGATCTGGAACATTACATGATAACACTCTTATTGATGTTTCATTTGAGTTGGCTCTTACCCTGCTTGGTGATCTGTAATATCAGAAGGTTGCAGGTTTTGAATCTCACCTTTACCTCCCCCTACACCTCCATCACACCCTGGTTGAGAAACACTGCTCTATACAACTTGGGCGCAACAATATCCTTGCTTCACGTAAAACATTTTGAGCGTACCCTGTTTGGTGATCTGGAAGTTCTTCTTGGAGCAGAGCACCACGGCCTGAAGCATCTCGTGCGGGGAGACGTGGGCCTTGAAGTTGCGCGGGTTCCACAGCTTGCGCATCAGCTCCCCGAAGCGCTGCACCAGCAGGAACATGATGTCACCGGGCGGCCGGCGAATCCCACGGTAGTTCTCCTCCTCCAGGAAGTAGTTCCTCAGGGGAGGCACGTTGGACAGGGCCTAGAGAGAGATGGGGGGAGAGAGAGGCACGTTAGATAAGGTCGTAGAAAGAGAGAGAGAGAGAGAGAAAGAGAGAGAGAGAGAGAGAGAGAGAGAGAGAGAGAGAGAGAGAGAGGCATATTAGATAAGTTCCAAGAGAGAGAGAGGGGGGGCATGTTAGATAAGGTCCTAGAGAGAGAGAGAGAGAGAGAGAGAGAGAGAGAGAGAGAGAGAGAGAGAGAGAGAGAGAGAGAGACAGAGAGAGAGAGAGAGAGAGAGAACGAGAGAGAGAACGAGAGCGGCATATTAGACAGGGCCTAGACAGAGAAAGAGAGAAGGCGCATCATTTGATTTGGAGAGAGAGACAGAGAGAGAGAGCAGGAGCCAAATAGAGCAAGAGAGACAAAGAGAGAGAGCAGGAGCCAAATAGAGCAAGAGAGACAAAGAGTGTCAGAGAGAGAGAGAGAGATCAAGAAAGCGATAGAAAAATGCTTTGTGTGTGTGTGTGTGTGTGTGTGTGTGTGTGTGTGTACGCACATGTAGCACCACGTTGGCGTAGTCGTTAGCCTTGATGTTGTTGAGTCCCACAATGCCCGGTAGGTAGGTGGTGCCGTCGTAGGCTCGGTACAGGCGACCCTGCTTATCCAGGCCGTTGATGTGCTGACGGGTGAAGGTGGGCTTCAGCACATACTGCAGACAGACAGACAGACAGAACATGAGTGTGTAACTAACGGAGTGCACGTGTGTGGCTTTCAATAGTGTGTGTGTGTGACGTGTGTGTGTGTGAGTGTGTGTGTGTGTGTGTGTGTGTGTGTATGTGTATGTGTGTGTGTAAACATCTAGTCTCTACTGTGCTTTAGCACTTGCGTGTTCCATGAACTGTTG
Organism: Engraulis encrasicolus; assembly: GCF_034702125.1. Classification (NCBI taxonomy): domain Eukaryota; kingdom Metazoa; phylum Chordata; class Actinopteri; order Clupeiformes; family Engraulidae; genus Engraulis; species Engraulis encrasicolus. Next base: position 49,817,254 of record NC_085859.1, on the reverse strand, counting down.
AGTTATGCCGTCTTGTCTCATTGTGTACCATGTAATGTGCATGGCTGAAAGTCCAATAAAACTCATTTGAACACTTACAGTAAGAGAAGGGCACATCATAGAGACATGAACTGACACAATAATACAGATTACAGACCACAGATGTCTCTGTTGTGGGTATTGCTGCAAATGCAAATGTGCAGTTATTTGTTAATTCCTCTATGATAATGAACCGTAATATCCTCTATTCAGGAGTCTAACTCATCTACGGCTGGGGTGTCAAACTCATTTCAGTTCAGGGGCCACATACAGCCAATTTGATCTCCAGTGGACCGGACCAGTAACGCAATGCTGCACATTTCTGCTTCATATCAGAAATCACTTTGCTAGTCAAGCATCGGGAGGTGGATGTCAACAGGCATATCAGGAGCATCAACTGTAAATGGGGAGCAAAAAAGGCAAACTCATTCTCAAGTGCTGATGTAGAACCTCAAGTCTCAGACAACTGCAGCAACGTAGTAATGGGCAAGAGATTTTTTTTTCCTTTTTGGCATTCGTAGTTCTTTTTTCCTCAACAAGTCTGGGGTCGAATTAATCCATGTGGCGGGCAGCATCCTTATGTCTGACTAGCCTGGAAAATCCCATCCTGCTTTGCACAATTACTCTGATCTGACAGAATGGCAACTACCCTAAGCGAGGGAGCCTAAGCTAGGAAGCCAATCAGAGGGGGGGGGACTGCAGTTTTTTTTGACTCATGGAGGTAGTATAAGAACTGGAGAGAGTGAATAAGTGAATTCCGCCAAAATTGAACGAAATTTTCAGCTGCAAAGATGGAGTTTCCTGGAGCTCATTTCCGACGCCAGTTTACTCAGCCAATTACGTGCCACGTTACTGACTGAAGTAAGGTTGACCAGAAAGCTATATGGAAGATTGGCATTGGATGCATGGAGGAATTATAAGGTGCTCTTATAAGTCTGATGAAGAGCGACTAGCTCGAAAGCGCTCACTTGAAAGAAATTTAAAAAAGCAATACGGGAGCAGTGTGCGGACATTCATCTTTGTTTCTACGGTATTATAAGGTGCCCAACCACAGACCTACATAGGTCTGTGTGCCCAACACTAAACTCGCGCACCCACCAATCATCATTGAGCAAAGTGGCGTCGGAAATGAGCGAATTTGTGAAAATGGCGACGAGGAAGTGCCTTGCTTATCGGCGAAGCTAACCAGCCAAATCCTGACGCCCTGGGGTTTGACTAGATACAACAGACACGATTGACATGAACAGTCATGGGCAATCGTAAACCACACCTTTCCTCCCAGAAATTACATAGGTAGCCTCCAGACTATTTCACTTGTGAGATCGTCTGGTGTTAAACCAGGCAAATGTTTGGCACCCCTGATCTACAGCATGTGAACTTACCGTAATGTCCTCTAGTGAGGAGTCGATGATCTCATAGTTGTCCGGAAGGCAGTAAAATTTGAGGGTGTGCAGATTTAGGAATACGTGGTGGGCGAACTGGACACTGTGCGTGTAGGCATGAGACTTCTGTCCTCGCCCTGTAAGCATATACATTCACAATAGTAAAGCAACATACTTCATTTATATTCCTGCATTCAGTTAACACATACTTTCCCATTACAACACTATTCGGGGCTCATATAAATTATTATTATTTTTATTATTAATAAAAAGGCGCAAACAATAAGTATCACAGGTGAAAACTTACCCTGGAAATATTTCCCACAAACGAGGCAGGCGTAAACATTGATGTGTGACAAGGAGATGGAGCACAGCTTCTCAAAGTCAAAGTCCAGAACACTCCTGCAACAACACAACAATTGTCCATATGTGTACATCTGAAGTGGAAGGACACTTAATTGTTATTTATGTAAACAATGTGTTTTATCCTCCACTTTATTAAAATTGGTAGAGATACATGTTGTATGTTTACCTATTAATTGTGTCAAGATATGGACAGTGGCGACTTCTCTTGTCCTCGCCATCATGCGTTCGAGCCACCTTTACAGGTACTGTAGAACAACAAACAGGGCATACTGTACACATCATAGGTAATTACATAGCAAAGCCATCTTCATAACACAGACCTGCAGACACACAACTGTGCATAACACATGGATGTAACGGCGGCTTATAGCTCTATTGCAGTTTAAATGAGCCGACACTTCCTTCCTTACCCAGCCTCATATCTGTGATCCAGCTTTACCATGTTGTTGAGAAGTTCTCTCATTAGCAACTAAGCTAACGTTACAAACTTCAATCTAAGCGTATATTTAGTCCACTACTGTAGGTATAAGCAGGCTGACAAAGGCTGCCCCTGTCGTTGTCCAGAATAAACATGCATTATTTGCCAAATAAACCAATTACAATCTAGCCTACATCACTATCTTTTACTTTGTAGTCTCCAGCTTTAACCCCACAATAACATTGACAGGGCATACAGACTGAGACTCCCAACGGAGTTCGCTCCCGGACGTGCGGTCCCCGGTGTTTCTATCACTCCCGGACTTGCGGTCCCCACCCGATTATAGTTCACGTATTATCATATACTGCCACATACAAGCAATTTAGGGTTAGGTTTAGGGTTAGGGTTAGGGTTAGGTTTAGGGTTAGGGTTAAGGTTAGGGTTAGGTTTAGGGTTAGGGTTAAGGTTAGGGTTAGAAACAAAAAACTAACATCAACAAGATAACTGGCTCCGTAATATGGCGGTGGTACCGTTAGTCTGGCTAGTGGGAGCGAGATGAAATGGGAGTGTAATGAGATGGGAGCGTGAATCTGGGAATCCATTGACAGTTTTTTTTTGTTACCTTCATCTTCATCGTCGTCTATTTCACGTTCTCGCTTTATGGTAGCCATCCTCTATATATCACGTACTGTCTACTGCAGTTACTAATCAATACGGCTACAAACACATGTGTAAATGTTCAAAAATATCACAGAAATGATTTGTATGGCAGAGAGCACACCGAATCTCCCGGTTACGACGTCTTTACGACACCTAAAGGAACAACTAAAACCTTACCCAGAGTTCCTTTCACAGCTAGCGGAAGCGGCAGTAAAACACTATTTGAAAACTACATTTCGTCGATAACGGTGTATTTATTCGCTTAAAAGGCGAATTGTAAGGTTCGGTACATTAGGACAAAGTATGTTGAGGTACATACCATAGATTGTACTAGTGCAAATGAAGAGATACTCTCTGTGTGAGCTTTGTTGGCCATCAATTTATTTTAAAGGTTTTAGAAACACAACCACAACAAGCCAATGATGCGATGGTTGAGCTTGGAAGAACGCTTTAATGATACATATTTTTATTCTTAATGTGACTGTTTATTTGAGCAAAGGTCACAATGGAGGTTTTACAAGACGCAGAAGAGCACGCACTGAGTAAACCAGGGGGTCGTCTGGACATGACTCACGGCTTCCTACACCACATCAGGCGAAACCAGATCGCAAGGTAAAGTTTGCCCACCCCCGTGTGCATTTGAAGCTCTTCAGCTCAAGTTCCACTTTCCATTACATAAGTCAATATGGCCCTACGGCACGAAAGAGGACCTAGAACCCGAAATTGACAGTTTCCTGCACTCCCAGTTGTTCCCCACTTTCCCCAGCTGTATGCCAAGTGACGCAAGCGCACACGGTTCTTGTGAATGAGCGTTGACGCAGGGCCTTGCCAAAAGTAAGGCCAAAGACTGACGATTACACGCTCAGCTGGTTTAGTTGTGAGCATTTGTTTATTTTTTTAAGATGAGACCATGTACATATCATGTATCGCATTTTCGTGCGCGCGTGTGTGTGTATGTGTGCGCGCGCGCGCATGTAGAGGGCGTCAATCACAATCATGTTTGGCAAAATAATACACACATCATCATCCCCTGCATCTAGCGTTTGCCAGTGGGGCAGGTTGCCATCTCTGATTGTTCCTGTTTGTCCTTTGCAGGGATGACTATGACAAAAAGGTGAAACAAGCAAAAGAAAAGCAACGGCGCAGGCACACCAACACCCCCTGTCGCCCACGGCGCCCAGACCAACAGGTGTATCACCCACGGCACCGGAGTAAGTCTTTTTTTCTGCGGAGTGTGAGCCAGTGGCCCTCTTTATATTTAGGCTGTATCCCACTCGTGTCGGATGTCAAAGCCATGTTTATTATCATATGGGGGTGTTGTGACATATTCTTCAATCATGCCCATGGTGGTCTAGGTTCAAGTCTGGCCCTGGTCATCTCTTATCCCATCTCTCTCTCTCTCTCTCTCTCTCTCTCTCTCTCTCTCTCTCTCTCTCTCTCTCTCTCTCTCATTTCCTGTCTACTCTCACATTGTCCTACCACAATAAAAGCATAAAAAGCTCAAAACAAATACACATAATACAGTTATAAATGTTATTTAAACTGTTGGTGTGTGTGCACAGACGGTGAGCCAAGCGAAGCGGGAGATGAGTGGCAGGACAACGAGAGCGGAGACAGCAGCGTGGAGCAGGAGAGCGGCTCGACCTCGCACCTCTTCTGGCTCGACTACCAGGCAGACAGCGGACATGTCACCTCCTTCATCGTCTGCAAGGTCTGGACACACACACACACACACGCACACACACACACCGGGGCGTAGCAGCACATTTTCAGCCCTATGTACAATCAGCTCCAGTGCCCCCAGTGTAGCTCTGCTACAAAAACATTGATCCATGCAAGGCAGACCCAATGGGATTGTTTCAATAATTACATGGGTCAATGATGTTTTTGTAGCGGCAGATGGACGGAGAGACTGGATAATACTCCTAGAATCTCTCTTTGAGATGTCTTTGAGATGAAAAGGAGATGGAGCTTGCAGTAGTGGGCTGAGAGAAAATGTGTTTTGGGGGAGGCAGTCCCCACCTGTATTGCAGTAATTTTTGGCCCCTGTGTAGCTGTGTTTGTAATGACTTTCTTTCTTGGCTGTGGTGGGGGCCGGGTCAATGAGACTTTTTGGACAGGGCTCAGACGTCAGGTGGTACAACCACCGCTAATGCCCATAAATGTGTAGGGTAATTGGTAATTAAAGTACTGCAATGAAGCTGCTTCTCTGAAAATCCACCAAAAAACCCATTAAATCCATACAATTGTGGCAGTAGCTGTGGTTGCACCACCCTGACGCGGGCTACTACTAAAACGTGATTGACCAGGCCATAGAGTTTACAGTACCCAAAAACACAAAAGACAGAGAGAGGGGGATACGGTCAAATATAACTTATTTGCTTTTTACTTAATTTTGTTTTTCTAATGATCAGGAGGACAATCCAGAGAGTGTGGTGGAGCGAGTGGCAGAGGAGAACGTTCTAGACTCAGCCATGAAGACGGTTCTGCTAGCACGCATCCGTAAGGAGATGGACAAGCGGCGGAACAAGCGCTGAGCAGAACGGAACCACGCTTGGGGAAAGAACATGCGCAACTCAATTTCAAAACCAAACACAGAACTGATGGTGGACCATAGTGGTATTAGACAGAGGAGAGGGGTGTATAGGCATAGGCGTGATCAGGAGAATGAAGGAGTGGTGGAGGAAGAAGAGGAGGACAAGTGTGGATCTGTGAAGAAGAGATGAGAGTTAAGTGGTGGAGAGAAAGTAAGGGGAGAAGTGTGGATATATGAAGTGGAGATGAGAGTTCAGTGGTGGAGGAAGAGGGAGAGGAGAAGTGTGAACATACCGTATGAAGAGGTGCAGAGGGGCCAGCTCAGGTGTTCTGCACTCCTCGAGGACAGAGGAGCGAATCGGGCAAGGATCCTACCTAGTCCAGCCACAGGACAGCACTTACGTACAGGAAGTCAGAGGGTGCAAGTCAATCGCCTAAATTTGCATCCTTCCCTCTATTATCTGACCTTGTGACTTGTTGTCAACTTGGGTTGGGTCAGTTAGTTTTATGTTGGACATTAGTTTAACATTAAAACAAACATGATATATCTGAATAATAATCCTTTTTGTCAAACCAACTTTAAAACAGATGGATATCCTCATGTGCCACAAGGCATTTTTTCCTGCCAGATAAATCACGTTTGTATTTCGAATATCAATGTATGATATAAAACTGACTTTACTCAAGTCGACACCAAGGAACGTGATTGGAGGAGGATGGAGGAAAGGGTGTGAGTTTGAGGAAATGACTTGTACCTACAAAGTCGAGACCCACAGGGGTCAGAGGTCATGCCCTCTAATGAACAGCCATGCTGATCTATACACACACACACACACACAATGGTCATCCTTTTATTATCCATACACATCTAAACAATAATGTCTGGTTGGCCTGTTTTTCTTTTTACTGTGATCAACAATAACTGGAACTAAGAGTTGTGTCTGTCTGTGGTTTCAAGAAGTACAAGAAGTACCCTTGTGTTCTGTTTGCTTGCTTGTTTGTGCTCTGGAGCAGCAGTGGTGTCATGTTTTTAGTTTGAGAAATGTGCTTAAAGTCAGAGCAGATGCATGTACAGTATGTATGTGTGACCAGTTACTCTTTGTGTAAGCAGATGTACACGCAGGTACATGCGGATGCAAGGAGTTAGATGCTCACCTTACTTGCGCATCGCCATGTCAGTCAGTCAAATGTTGATATTGCTCCATCCTCCTGTTTTCTTTAAATGTCATGTGAAAAACATTTTCATTTAATTACCTCAGCAAAGATGTTTTTTTTATGGAGATTTTTTCCTGTCTGCTGAGTTGACCCAGAAATGACCTTTGTCACCAGGCAAAGTGGTGAGGTAAACCTTTGCCCTCCTTTCCCTTCCCGTATTGTATGACCTTACGACGTGAGGCTATTAGTCATCACTGATCAGAGTTTTTATTCAATATCTTGCAAAAACATAATTCAAGGGTCGTTCTCTCATTTGCAATCAGGATGTTGAATGGGGCAAAGTCCCCTTGAAGTTGCTTTGCACTGGTTGACAGCAGGTAAACTGTACTTTCTGCCCAGAGGCAGGGAGACACTGATGCAAGTTGACAGAGGGCACAGGGAAGGATGGAAGGGCAAAGGTTAGCTTGTACCCAAGGTGATGCATGCCAGGAGGAAGCCATTCAATGTTGAAAAGGGAAGGCTGAAATCTGAAGCAAAAGGGTTGAATCATATTTTATGTTCACCTTCGGAGGCTCTTAAAGATGTCCTTGGTGCACATCTCATGTATGTTTGTGTATTTTCAGTTTGTTGTTTATTAAAAAGAAAAGTTTTTACTTATAGATTTGCATTTGTTATTCTCTGGTGGTTGCAGTTGTCTTAATTGCCTGAACTGCTATTACCTTAGCAAAAAGTAGTATACTTTAAGTTAATTATTTTAGGTATACTTCAAGGTGCACTGTTAGAGTACCGGTATCCAAAATTATCAAACTAATGTGCAAACTCTATTCTGTAGTAAACGTTTTAAGTTTATTTAGCTCGTCACAAAAATACAGCGAAATGCAAGTAAGGAGCGACACAGCCTATTGGCTGAAGTGTTGCTTGTGACCCACCCAGCAAGACGGCTGGCTATCTTCCCAAAAAGACTCTTGTCAAAAATACTGAATCAAACAAAGATATCGCAAACCACGCCCACTCAATGAAAAAGCGTGTGCTCAAGTTGGGTCTCCTAAGGGGGCGTTGTCCCCTACTTCTTCTTCTCTTTTTGAGGTGTTTGCGCAAGACGTGCGCTACCGCCATCTACAGCGCTAAGGGGACTTCATTGATTCTCAACCTCAGGACTCCGAAGGTCTCCTAACCGAAGGTCTCCTAAAGGGACGTTCACCCGACATAAAGTGGATACCGGAAAGGAAACAAAATGACGCTTCTTGGTTACATCCACTTTCTTTGCTCTTGTCCTCCCAACAAACTGTTCCCCTCCCACCTGGTCGCTCCTTCTTCTGATGACTGCCTCTCCACCCCAGCCTCTCGCACCTCGGCTTTTGGGCTGGCTTACAGCCAAATCAGGTCAGTGATTGGTGTCTGAACTCAGCCAATGGGTTTTTCCTCGCCCCCTGCGTTCACCACAGACTTCCCCCATTGAGTCTGCTAAATTGGTACAACTTGGTACAACAAGTGCACTAGTAACCACTTCAAGTGCACTAGTAAGCTGCTTTTGAAATTATGATCCAAACATGCGTATCATTCATTCGAATTGTGTAAGGAGTGGGCTGTAGGACACTTCAATGATATTTTATTGTTGGTACAGGTGAAGCAAAAGAATACTGAAGCTAATTGAATGCCTTTGAAGTATATTTGAAGGCATTTCATTGCAGTCTCTTAACAAAATGTAGTAGCCTATACTTGAAGTTCATTATACAGTATTATATAACTAACTGGAAAGCAGGTTATTATATACATTTTGATTCTATAAAAGTTCACAATATTAAGTATTTAAAATATATTTAAAAGGTATTATTAAAGTATACTTACAGCATACTCACAAGTACATACATTTAATTAGCAATCTTAATGGGCAATCATGGGTAAGCGGTTAGGGTATTAGACTTGTAGCCCAAAAGTTGCTGATTCGACTCCCCACCTGCCAGGTTGGTGGGGGGGTGTAATTAACCAGTGCTCTCCCCCATCCTCTTCCATGACTGAGGTACCCTGACCATGGTGCCATCCCGCTGCACTGCTCCCTTTTGGGCTCCATTGGGGGCTGCCCCCTTGCACGGGTGAGGCATAAATGTAATTTCGTAATTTCAGTGTTCACTTGTGGACTGCTGTGTCACAATGACAATGGGAGATGGAGTTTCCCAGCCAGATTTTCAATTCACTTTAATCCAAGGCATTCTACAGTTATTTTGGTTGGTACAGATTCACTTACAACTACTTATAAGAATGTTAGCAATTCAGATTACATTCACATTACATACACAATTCAGATCATTTCAATTGGTTCAGGTGAGATTTGAACCAGCAATTCACAGACTTACAGACCCTCTCCCAAACCTCTCGGCCGCATGCCCACTAGCAGGTCAAACTGTATCCAATATGCCGGAATTGGAGACTGCTTATACAGTAGTTTTGTAGCCTGGTAAACCAGCGCCACCCGCTGGGCGCCGACATTTTTCAGCTGCGGGTGGTCTCACTCCGGTCTCACATTTAGGCTGGTTTATCAGGCTAGTAGTTTTGAGGAAGTGGTTCAAATTCAAAAGCTTCCATTGATTGTGTTCTGGTATTGGAGGCAACTAACATAACATACTGAAGGACATCTCCAGTCAGTCTTGAATGGGATTGTGGCACATGGGAGTGGTGGTACTCCGACTGAGCTTGAAGAGGGTCAAGTCCGCCTGTTGAAAGTTCTAATCCCACACTTACCATCCTTCATCCTTGTTTTATCTAAGTGCGCTTGAGCAAGGCACGTAAATCACCCCACATTCTTACAGGGCCTATAATCAATACTCTGTACCTAAAATAACGAAGTAGCTTTGGATTAAAGTGTCAGCTACGTGTAATGTAATGTTCTTTGTTTATTGACAGTTGGAAAACACTCACAACATTGAGCGCCAACATCATACGATAACTACAGCAACTCAAATATCACACATGCTTACACAGCAACATTACAGCACACAATGAATAGTACATAATGAATACAGTGATATCTTATTAACTTTAAATGGAAATTATGGTGTTGAGTTGAACATGCCCATCATACATTGTATCACATAACTGGATTATACATACTGTATCTGTGTTACGTTTCCACATATCTGCATTATACGGTTTGTACAGGTTGTGGTGTAGGTTCACTTAATACAGTCCCACCACATTCTTGTTGCCCCAGTACAAGAGGCACAAAAGAAAACATAAAAAAATGAGAAGGAAAAACAAAATACAAACTGAAAAGGAAAAAAGAAAGAAAGGAAAGGACAGAGCAGAACACCTTGAGGGCATATACACACATGCATTTTCATATGAATGCAAGCTAAATGAACAATGCAACAAGATCTAAGTCTTTGCGACAAGGATGAGGGTGACAAGAGCCTCAGTGAACAGTTTTAAAGCAGCACAAACCCAGGGTAGAGGGTGCCCTTGAACTTAGTCTTAGTGAACTTATCCAGCGTAGCTTACCCTTTCCCCTTTAGACATATGGATGGATTCGCCTGTGGTAATCTGATAGAGATGGGAAATGGTGAGCTTTTTTCATTATTTGTGAAGCAGATGAGTTTTTTTCATTATTTGTGTGTTCGTGATGAGAGAGATGGAGAGAGTGCATGACAGAGAGGATTTCCTCTCTAGTAAATGGTTCCTCCACCATAGTCTTGACTTGAGACACTAATATATATTATAACTGTTTCCCAATGTCAAGTGTTCTTGCCTTGCTTGGACGTGAAACACCCAGTGATTGGATTCTCTGCGGTGTTCACCAAAGAGTATCCAATCACAGAATCCAATCACTGGGCGTTTCACATCCTAGCAAGGCTAGAACACTTGACATTGGGAAACAGTCAACTGAGACAGAGAAACCATTGCTTTGTATTAGTTATTAAAACCATTAAAGGCCCTGTGAAATGTAATAGTAGTGTATAACAGTATTTTAATGACTGTTGGGTCAAAGATGTTTTTTGGGCTCAGACATCAGGTGGCGCAACGTCATCTAAATGAACTAGGCCTGTGCAGTCGCCTTCGACTGCTTAAGGTATATCCCCGAAACGCAACGCTTCCAGTCCCCCATCATTCCTACCACTCCCGTCCACCTTTTCATAAACGTATATGATAAATACAAAATATAAAAGAAATATATAAAATATCTATACAAAGATCAATGACGTGCATAGGCTTAAAACCAAATGACTATTGTGAAAATGAAACAGAAAAATGGGGCAAATGGTAACACTGTTTTAATGTTTTACTATTACAGTGGGTCTACCACATTAGGTACAGTGTAATAACCAGTGTAACAATATTTAATACCTTGTAATACCAGTGTAACACCATGTACCAATTTGTACAGCATGTATTTGTGTGTAAGTGGTATTACATGGCATTGCATATTGTTACACTGGTTATTACACTGTACCTAATATGGTAGATTCACTGAAATGGTGAACCATTAAAATAAGGTGTTACCGGGCAAATCAATCTACCCAGTCAGAAGTTATGGGCCAAATGAAAATTCCGCCATTTTGAGAGTGTTGACCTCCACACTCGAATCAGTTCATGAACCTACCCTAGAGCATTGACACACCAAATCTGGGACAAATCCATCCAACTGGTCAGAAGTTATGGGCCAAACAAATATTCGGCCATCTTGAATTCAGCCATCTTGAAAGTGTTGACCTCCAAACTCAAATCAGTTCATGAACCTACCCTAGAGCATTCACACACCAAATCTGGGATAAATCCATCCACCCGGTCAGTAGTTATGGGCCAAACAAAAATTCGGCCATCTTGAATTCAGCCATCTTGAAAGTGTTGACCTTCAAACTCGAATCAGTGCATGAACCTACCCTAGAGCATTCACACACCAAATCTGGGACAAATCCATCCACCCGGTCAGAAGTTATGGGCCAAACAAAAATTTGGCCATCTTGAATTTGACCATCTTGAAAGTGTTGACCTCCAAACTCGAATCAGTTCATGAACCTACCCTAGAGCATTCACCCAAAAAATCTGGGACAAATCCAAACATCCGTTCAAAAGTTATCGCGTTAACACGAAAGACCTTAAGCGGCGGCGGCGGCGGCGCACGCAAAACCATTACATCCCCGACGCTCCGCGTTTCGGGGATATAATTAGTAATTGGTGGTTGATATGCTCCAATGAATATGGTCCACTGAAAGCTAGTCCACTGAAAGTAGACACACATAAAAAATCCATACAATAGTGGCACTGGCTGTCGTTGCGTATTTATGGGGCTACATGAAGAGTATGACCCACCTCGTACTGTAAGATCCTCCATTAGTGAGACCGCAGCCTTACTGACATCCATGACCACCTGCTGATGCTTGTCTTCACATTCGCAACGCCACATGATTTGACAGTCATGCTGGGTAATTTTGCTGAACCGGGTAGAGTGCTGACCGATGGGATAGTCTACAATCAACAAAAAGAGACACAATGCCTGCTACTCTGTAGACAACCTTGATTGGGATTGAAGGCATCTCTATATTTCCCCTAATTTCATACATAACATTTCAATGCCCATGTATTGTTTTTTCCGTGTTTGAATAACTCTCTCTTAGTTTGTAAGTGTATTTGCCATTAGGCCTCAATAGGGGATATTTTTGAATCACTAGTGTTGATTGCTATTGGATAAGACTACTGAACGAGACATCATTCAATGTTAGATTAGATTATACTTTATTATCATGTAAGCATAAAAATAGCATTTGGTCTCACAGGGTAAAAAACATATGAACACAGATAGACACAAATAGACAAAAACACACATACAAATGCTGCATTACAGAACTTAATTATGCTTCCAAAGCATAGTTTTTATACATATACCATTCTTTTAATTTATTATTTTATTTTTTATTATTGCTTCAACAAAGAATGCGCAATTTTGTTGTGCCCGTCAATGACAAATAAAAGATATTGCGTATTGTATTGTATTGTATTGTATATTACACTGTACCTAATGTGGTAGATCCACTGTAATAGTGAACCATTAAAATAAAGTGTAACCGGAATTTTTTGTTATGAAGACAGAACACTGCATCAATTTTAGGTCAACTTTAGTCTAACTCTGAGGTTTTGAAATCTAACAACTTAGCTGCAGTTACCTTGAGGAAATGGATGTGGCGCTCTGTGTGAAAGCTGGCCCAGCTCAGCTTCTCTCCTCTTCAAATCAGCTATCTCCTGCTTCAGGTGTCTTGAGAGCTCTTCAGCCCGACTCACCTCAGCCTCCTCTTGGACTCTGATCAAGTTAATCACCCCACAGTGCTTACTCTTAATGTAGCGCATCATGTGATTAAAAATCCTGTCGGTGTCCTCCACAGCTGACTGTACAGAGCTCTGTTAGGGAGGCAAGACAAAAAGGCAGCGGAGAGAGGCATGGATGGATTACGGCTCAGGCCTACCCGGCCCAGGCCGACAGGCCCGAGAGCCAAGGGGGCCCTTGAGCCCAAGCCTCCATGCTACGAAAAACACTCCATTGTTGGCCTATATGTATTTTCAAATTTTATAGGGGGACAAATCCCTGAACCTCCAACAATAAAGCTCTCAAACTAATGACCTGGTTTTACCTGTCCAAAAGTGGCAATTGGACAGGTATGTTGGAATGTGTGGCACTGCCTGGGTTTTAGAAGGTCTCACCTTGAGAGTCTTCACAGCCTTCTTCAGCTCCTGCAGCTCCTTCACTCTGTCCTGGATTACACACTGGTATCTCCACTGAGCCTCTCTCCACTCCCTCTGTAAGACAAAAGCAAACATGACTTAGAAAGCTTTCAATTCACTGATCAAAAAGTCCTATATAACTTGAAGTTTGTTGACATGTTAGCAGGTCAAGTAGGAGTAGCCTTCTTGTAGTTTGTATGTATTACATACTCTGGTTGTAAGTTTAACAGCAGATACCTAATGAGTACCTATTGAGGGCATTTACTTTTCTTTTACTTCTTTAGCCACGATATCAGAGATTCTAGGAGTTATGTTTATCAATTAGGGTGCCTCAGCAAGGCTGAAATCGGTTAGATTCATCTTTGCAAACGGCGCGTCTCTGATCTCACATACAAAGTTACCTTGGGCCAAAACTTGTTTCCTAATGTTCTGACAACACTCCCGAATGCTGAGGACAGTTTCTTTAGAGAAGGGCAATGCTCCAGCCACTCAGCTTGGCCAATCAAGCTGTGGATGGAGGACCACCAGATCAATACCCTGATGGTCAGCCCAAACTCCAGGCCCGAACCCCCTTGAAAACCTCTGGAATGTGATGAAGAGGAAGCTGGATGGTCACAAGCCATCAACCCATCAAGCCATCAACCAGCAACTTGAATTCTTGCACCAGGCCATGAAGTCATCCAAGAACAATGTGAAGGAGTAATGCAACGCATACCAAAACGCATGAAAGCTGTGACTACAAATCTAAATATTGATTTCTGAATTCTTCCTAAGTTAATACATTACTATTATGTTGTTTTAAAGTTAATATCATCTTGTTTTCTTGGCCTTTTTTGAGATTTGGAAACATTGCATCTTATGTGTTATTTTGACCATTTTGAGATTTTCTGCAAATAAATGATCTAAATGACAATATTTTCTTTCGAAATTCGGAGGAAATGTTGTCGGTAATTTATAGAATGCAATGTCAACGTTTGTTTTACTCAAACCCATACCTAGTCTTGTGATGTGATGTTATGTGTATGTCCTGTCTTAAGCCAGTGTTGCTGAGGGATGCAAAAATAATTTCAGTGAAAACTGACAATTAAGTCTAATCGTATCGTATAAATAACAAAAAGCAGGTCTCAATTCTTGCCACGGCTGTATTTTTCACCATTTTTTCCTGAAGGCTCAATAACCTAAACTTTTTGAAGATATCGTAGGCTACATTTTACATGCTTTATGCCTCTATTTGCATTTTATTTTACATTCTTGTAAGAAAACGAATTAATTTGACAATACACAACTAGACCATAAATTATAATACTAATTTGCACATTCCCACAAGGTGTTTGGGTGATCTGATATTAAAATGGCATTGAAAATGATTGTTAAGACTGTGATCTTATTCCTTCAATGGTCGTTGCCTTTTGAGAAAGTGTGTACTGTCTGGAAGAACAAAGCACCAAGACATTTGGAAGGCCTTATCAGAGCACAAGCACTGCAATAGAATGATGATCAACTTTGAGGGATTTCTGTGTAGATGTTGGGAATCTTGGGGGATATCTACAGCAAACAACAGTTTTCTGCAAACTACATCTTTGTGTACCAGCATGCCATAAGACCTATACCCTATTGCCTATAACAGTGGTTCTTAACCTGGGGTGCGGGCACCCCCTGGGCGTGCACCAGTGGCGGTTTTGGGGGGTATGATGTTGGTAAGCACAAATTCTGTAACCAAGCCAAACTAGTGGGGTCTCCCCCAGATGAGATTTTTAAAAAATAAAAACGCTCCTAAATTGTGAATTTTGACCTCTTCAGACAGCTCCCTAGGCTACTAAGTCATTCTACCACGTTGCATTTGACATCCTTCACTCCACGACTTGAAAATACAATCCAAATGTTCGCGTTGCATCTTACAGCAATGCATTTAACAGAAAAACACATCACTGACGGTCATCATTCCAGAAAGGGTTCTTATTCGTACTATGTAGAACTAATAAATTAAGTCAAGAGTGGCCACCAGCATGCCGTTGCGACCAGGGTACACTCACTGTAGCCTACACGAGAGCTGCTAAAAACTTGCGTAGGCCTGCCGTTAACTTGAAAACAGGCTACGGGAAAGACAGACACCAGTGAAGTGAACCCATGTATGGATGAGCGAGTGAACCCGTTCCTAAGCCTAAGCTTCATCAACAACCAAACATGTTACAGCGGACAAATATAACCTTACCTTAAAATGCTGTCTTGACCGCAGAAATCCCAAACTTTCACTTAATCCAAACGTTTTCGAAATTATTATCCACATTCCCGTTTGTAGTCCATGTGATGTCATAGCTAATCAAGAAAAGCATATTGTGCTGCCGTTTAGCTATTCTCAACTAACTGACGGTGTGTGGTTCATCTGCATATTATTCATTCGTTTCTTCTTGATATGTCCCAAAATTCTACTCCATGATTTGTCCACATCCAAAACACAAACGTTTCTTGAAAACTTTGATTGCAGTTCAAATGTGTTGTCAGCAGGGCTCTAAATTAACACACGCCAACACGCCAAACACGGGTGAAAATTAATTTTGGCTAGTAGAAAAAAATACCTACCCGCCAATTTGGCTAGTAGCGCTCGAGTACAGTAACTTATGAACGGTAAACCGCTGCTCTGACGAACGTTATACGGCAAGATTTCCTACATTACCCACGGACACTAGCGTCACGACGTAGCCTCCCACCGTGGGCTTTCCAGTGCATCGAGCGTCAACTCCATGCTGTTGCGCGCGCCAGGATTGAAAACATTTCAGACGACCAGCCTTCTGTCAGCTAAGCTGCGCTGACAGGCAGCTCTCCTCCTATGCTCTCGTCGCTTTCGCTACAACCTTTTTAACGTCACTACTGCTATTATTACTATATGAACCTTGCTTTAACAGGCTGCATTTTTGAAGCAGCGAGGCCCTGACCGTTTCAATAACAGGATTTACGCAGATTATGCATAGCGCTACTTCTGTTGTGTAGACTATGTTTTGTGCGAGTGATGAGAATGTGGCGGGGGTTAGAGCAAGGTTCTGTGTGTTGGTGAATGCTAGTAGAAATTGTAAATAGTGACGTTAAAAATGAGTGGTTGTGGAACGAAATAGCGACCAGGGCAGAGGAGGAGAGCCGACTGTCAGAGTAGTGTGACCGTAGCTGTCAGTTCAGTTGTCTTCTGAAATGTTCAGAGTCCTGGCGCAACTAAGTTGGAAAGCCCACGCCATCGGAAAGAAAAAAAGCAACCAACGACGAAGCTGTGGAAGTAACAAAGGAAGCGAAGATTCCCGAGATATCATTTACTTTTAATTAAACTAGGCTTCTTGTCATTTTGTTGCGCATGGTAGAGAAGAGCTCCTCCTCTCTCCTCTGCTTTTCCTCTCATCTCTTCTCCTTCCTTGGGGTGTGCGTATGTGAGGTTTTGTAGTGTTTGGCTCTGTGATTGGTTACTGTATGTTAAAGGTCTGTTATGTGAGTGGCTTGTGTGATGTGATTCAGCTGTTTTCAGATGAATTGAACAAAAATTAATCAAATTAATTAGGATAAGTAATGAAAGTAAAAAATAAAGCATAAGTTAAAAAATAACGAAAAAATATATAGCCTATAATATGCTTATTATGTAGGCATATAGTAGTCTATGCAGGCCTATAGTGTATCTGTGTTGTAGAAACAGTTGGACAAAATGACCATTTAATTAGAAAAAAAAATAACTAGCCTAATGCATAGTTTATTTTGGCGAGATTAAAAAAAATGGCTAGTTGAACTTCTATTTGGCTGGTAAGAAAAAATGTCCACTAGCCAAATTGGCTGGTGGTGGAAAAAGTTAATTTAGAGCCCTGGATGTCAGTCTTCGAGATTATCATAAAAGCAACTGGCTTCAGTAAAAAATGTAAACATCACGTCTGCCTGAGCACTACTTCCTGAATCCAATGTAAACGTAAGGTGTCAGATCGAGTTATGATTCATCAACTCATCTGTCAATCATATTTTCCGGTGCGCTATTGGTATGAGCACAATCAAAATGTGCTTCAAAACGTGGCGGGGCATCGGCGGAAAGCCAATTAAAAAACAGATTCTCTGCCATTGACTCCAAGTCATTTAGAATTTGTGCTTCATTTGCTGTAGTAACGTGTTTCACCATCGCTGTTAAACATTGTTTCTCGATAGCCAATGTGGTGTCGCTGTTTAACCAGTTTTATAAGAACCGCCAGTAGCAGACAACACAGACAGCTGAATCACGTCAACAGGATGAAGGGTTTAAATTCGGATGTCGCGTTTGTCGCTTTTATATTGGTAAGCCGTGCTTCAAGTGCTTGAACCGCCTCTGGCGTGCACCAAAGATTCCAGGGGGTGCGTGGAATTTTGTTTGTGTTGACATTGTGACCAAACTTCTGCTAGCGAACATTATAATAAGGCCAAAATAAAACCAAATTAAAACATTTTGGTCCCAGTGTAAAGTCATTAAGGTATTGATTCATGTTTCAAGCAAGAGTCATTGTAATTATTCACTTAAATCGTTTTTTTTTTTGGTGTGTATACACATGTAGAAGTTTGGGTTGGGGGTGTGCAGCTTGTCTTGGGCACAGGTAATGGGGTGATATAAGAAAAAAAGGTTAAGAACCACTGGCCTATAACTAGGCCCCCGTCAGGAGTCAGTAGGCCTCAGACCTTTGCAGAAAAACAATGGCTTAACAAAATCGTAAGGTATATAGGCCTACAAAACGGTCTATAATCAAAGGACGCTCGGCTTCACATAAAAGGAAATAATTTCTCTTGGATGTCGAACACCCAGCATGTACCCAAATGTTGGAAGGATACTGTTGTAGTCCCAGTTCCCAAATCCAACACCCCTAAAGTACTAAACAACCTAAGACCCATAGCGTTGACATCCATAGTAATGAAAACTTTTGAAAAATTAGTTAAAACTGCTGTCATGGTGAGGACACAGCCTGACATGGATGCGCTATAGGTCACAGAGGGGAGTTGAGGATGCCACAGCCACCCTTTTAAATATGTTTTTTAAACATCTAAAGGGAAAAGACACTCATGCTTTTATTTATTGATTTTATGTCTGCTTTTAACTCTATCCAACCACATGTTTTGATGAAAAGGCTAGCGGAGGAATTCAATCTGAGCAAAAATCTTTTGGGGTGGATTTTAGACTTTTTAACAAACCGGACACAGAGAGTGCGTCTTAATATGCGACCTTGCCTCCTCCACTTGCGCTTGTCTCCTCGTCCCGCTTCCTGGCCCCTCCTCCGTGGAGAAAATGATAAAGTTTCCCAGCTGTCAGCCTAGCCACAACAACTTTTGAGGGACTGTTTTTCATTCACCATCTCAATTGCAAATGAGAAAAAGACTCTACAATTGAGCTTTTGCAAGATATTGAAATATAATGCTGTTGTCAGTGATGTCATCATGACGAGAAGCAAGTGGATGAGGCAAGTGGAGGAAGCAAGGTCGCATATTGCAACGCACTCAGAGGGTGCAAATCAATGGGGCCCTGTCTGAACAGTCCTGCAGTTCTACTGGCTCGCCACAAGGATGTGTCCCGTCCCCCCTGTTGTTCATCTTATATACTAACATGTGCCATAGCAATAGAGCCAACAGATCAATTATTATTATTAAGTATGCAGATGACACAGTAATCCTAAGTCTGCTACATGGCAACGAGACAGGCCATGGGCCAATTGTGGAGGAATTCAGGGACTGGTGTGAAAAATGAACATTACGAAAACAAGGGATATGATGATTGATTTCAGGAGGAACGCCCAGACCCAGATACTCACAGAAATCAACGGCCAGAGTGTCGAAACTGGAAAAATAAAAGTATCTTGGCACCATTATTGACAATAAGCTCTCTTTTGATGCAAATTGTGAAGCTGTTTTTAAAAAGGCCTACCAACGTCTTCACTGTTTAAGAAAACTGTCCTATTTCCACATTGACAGAACATTACTTACTCTCTTTTATCATGCTTTTATTGAATCCATTTTATCTTTCTGCCTGGTGTGTTGGTTTAACAATTTGTCCCTGAAAAATAGAAACTCCCTTAACCAAATAGTTAAGTGGTCCAGCAGGCTAATTGGAGAGCCACAACTTAACCCTGAAGCCCGCTACAATAGACAGCTGCAGAGGATAGCTGAGTCCATCTTACAAGATGGCTCCCACTATATAAAGAGTTCCAGCTTCTGCCCTCTGGCCACAGATATAGCCTGCCTGCCTGTCAAACAAAGCGTTTCAGCGGAAACTTTGTCCCCTCTGCAATTAGAAAAAATAATAATAGCGTCCAAACACAGGCTATGATTTTCTGTAGGCCTATCTGATCATGTTATTTATTGCTTGTACTGCTTTTTCCACTGTTTTTAATTCCTTAGACAAGAGTCTTACTTAGGTATTTATCAATCTAGTTACTTCTTATCATGTATTCTATACTCCTTTTTATCATATATTTAACAATCTATTCTTATTTAGTACCCCTGTCACTTTATGTGACACCATGTCTCTTTGATAGGATGCACTAGGTCACTTTTGGTATTGTCCATAATGTTCATTGTTGTAGCTTGTATGATATGTGTGTCCTATGTCCTGAATGTTTTGTATGAGCGAAGCTCACTTTACTGCAAATCAAATCTACCCTTGGGTACCAACAAGGCAATCTAATCTAATCTAATCTAAAACCCAGTAATATTTTTTTGTTATCATTATTTTGAGCCGCATGTGCGCCGCGCTACAGTATGTTCAATTGGTGTGGTGACCCAAAATAAAATCATGACTGACTGTTACCTGTTTCGCAGCAATTGACGTTGTTTTAAGTTGTTCAATAAGTGCAGCAAGAGTGACATTTTTCTTTAACATTGGTCTCGAGGTGAAAGTATGACGGCACGTGGGGCACCCGTGGTAAACACCGCTCCTTTCTTGCGAGTTGAAACATCTGCTAATGCAACCCTCGCAGTAACTGTGTCCGCAAGGAATGGTGACAGGAACCGCGAACTGATACAAACAAATAGGACACTTCAAAAGGTCTTGATCGTCTGCTGCAATTGCCGCTGCCATGTAGCCTAGTAATGTATGATCAGCCCTCGACGTTGGTTACTTTTTAGACGTGCCAATACTTATTAGGCCTACCACAAGACGTTAGCGCCATGCGTCTCCAACGAGAGGTAGATGATGTGCCCACCAAGGATGTTAGTAAACAGTGACGACTACAAGATTTTAGTCACAGTTAATGTTTTTCTTAATTTAAATATGACATTATTTCTATTTTTGTCACAGTTAGTATTTTTCTTAATTTAAATATGATATTTTTTCTTTTTAATTTATAGGCAAATTATATTTCAATCATAGTGTGATTTGGGAATGATGTCAAGACATCAGTAGAGGATTTTGAACAAACAAGTAGCCCTTGGGTAGCCCTAGAGTAGCCCTCAGACCCAGAAAGGTTGGAGACCTGTCTATTTCCTTTGGGGAGTGGTCTGTTTGAGAATAGGCTATAGGCTAAAATACAATAAACCGTTTCTTCGATAGTTCTATGTCCAGCCTATTTGTATTATGCACAAGTTTGTTCATATATTACATGCACACACACACACACACACACACACACACACACACACACACACACACACACACACACACACACACTATATTTTGTTGTCAAATAAATGGTGTGTGTGTGTGTGTGTGTGTGTGTGTGTGTGTGTGTGTGTGTGTGTGTGTGTGTGTGTGTGTGTGTGAGCCCTGAGCAGTTTCTCAAACGAACCCCGAAAAATTGTGCCTTTAGCCTCCAGAGCTGGTGTGGGAATGTGGGAATGCGGGAATGCGTAGGCTATTTGAAACAAAGCACTCTGAGATACTGTTTAGTTACTTGCAGAATGAATACGTGAGATAGTACTACAACACTATATTTTTTCCCTTCCTTTCATCTTTCTTTCTTTCGTTCTTTTATAGTGTTTGTCAATTTTTTTAACAAATACTCCCTTGTTCTCATCACAAGCCTTCCAAGCCTTTGTATTAAACCCCCCCCCCCCCCCCCAACCCCCCCCCCCCCCCACCCCCCCCCCCCCCCCCCAATAAAATAGACTACCGGTAATGCCGCCAATGACAATTGAGCCCCCCTCCTCTCAGCTGTATCCTTCTCACTTGAAAGTGTAGTTGTTAGCCAGTTAGCAACTTGGGTAGTTGTCAATGGGAAATTGTATTGCAAACGACAAAGTAGCTAACGTAGTGAACAACTATGGTTTTGAGAAATGCATCCCTGCTTTGTGTCAAGAGGCGCTGTGGAGTCTGCTGACACCTGGTGGCAGTAAGTTGTAGGCCTAACTGGTGCAGGAGTACAGAGCTACAGGCTATGGCAAGTCTGCATCATCATTCTGCATCACAGTACATAGGCCATGGTTGCCCACAGGGTGCTCAGGTGCTGGGCTGGGACAGGGACCACATTCATTATGTCCCAGCATTGTTCTCTCCCTTGATACTTCTACACGGGTCTGATGTGAAGAGTCGGCTTACTGTGTAGTGTAGAGTGACACACCTGATCACATTATGTGACACATTATGTGACCGGTAACATGAAAACAGGCTGCAAGTAGTCCCGGGGGCATATTGAGTTAATCATGCACTCTGAAAGTACAGATGCTAAGCTCTACAACGATTCGTTTCACATGGCAATCGGGTGATATCTGAAGAATTTGTGGCCTTTTGAATACGGCCATTATTGTATGTGGCAATTAAATCCAGAAATGGTGGCATGTCACTTTATGCAACTATATGTAGGCTACTGTGTTGTACCGATGATGAAGAAGGTGCACACAAGAGATAAAGCAGGCCGAGTGCTGAGTGTTTGACATTCTTCTTTATTATAACAAGATTCCTTCTGATCAACACGAGACAGAGCTCATGTGAAGCTACGGCAAAGCCCAACACGACACAGTCACACAGAATACAGTGCTTAGGGTCCAAAAGAAATGACAAAGAGAGACACGCAAGAAAACAAGATGAAAAGATGCAGATGAAAACAGAAGAAAACAAAAAAAGAATGTGACAATAGGAAAAGTCCACGATTATAATGTACGCGGCCTTCCTAACAAACAACATGACAATCAATGACAAACTCTACCCCTCCCCAAACGAGGCGCTAGCCTACCACCCACCCCACCAACTGCCTCTAAGGAACACGGCACAAAGAGGTTAAAAAGGATGCAGTTATTTTGTTTGTTTGTTTTTTTTGGCAGAGATAGAAGAAAACAAGAAGGAGCCCAGTTGGTTCTAAAGTGGTCAGGATGGGAGAGAGCACCGAGTGGGGTAGTAGTGGATGATGGTTCCAAGATGGCCACCTTCTTCCCACTTGCTCATTCTCCCCACAACACAGCAGGGCACAACAAGACACACCAGATCGAGGGATACTAACGCTAACCAACAACACAGGTCAGAGTTTTGGGGGGTCTGAGAGTGTGCGTGTCAGCGTTTCCCAACAGGCAACAACCATAGACATCATCTACACATGTCCATGGGAGAAAACTACTACTTCCTGGTCACATGACCCGAGGCCACCGTCTGAGGTCAGAGTGCATGGTGTTTGTTGGTTGGCATGGTAACTAACTAAACCCATGGCCTTGATATGTCTGGTGAGGATATGAGGAATAATGGAGGTGGATTTCATATATATTATTATATTATTATTCTTTGCTATTATTATTCTTTTTTTCCCCCAGAACTGTTGATTAGGAGTCTCCCCAAGGTGTTATATGCATTCACCATGGACACACAAGTTCAAGTCAAAAAAAGATTAAAATGAATGAACCACATGCACACACACACACTCACTCACACACGTACTCTGTGACGTGGTTACTATTCATGAATGAATGTCAACAATAAACAAGGTGAAGGAACACACTCATTTTGTAGTGGGGCAAGTCGACACAGACATGACGGTCAAAATGTGTGTGTGTGCGTGTGTGTGTGTGTGTGTGTGTGTGTGTGTATGTGTGGTGAGTGCATGAGTGTCTGTATGCTAGTATGCATGTCCCATATGTGTAGAAGGAATAATCCAGTTTACTATTGCTGTGGACATGTGGTATGAGTTGCAAACAGCATGGCACTGTTACTATGGAGATGGTACTGATGGGGGGCGTAACCATGACAGTACCGTTTTCAAGACAGGTGCTCTGTTTTTTACGTGGAAAGTGGCAAGTCACAAAGGGTTAAGGCCCAAAATCTGTGTATGTGTGCGTAGGTTGTTTGTATGTGAGTTATGTGTGTGTGAGAGGGTATGAATACAGGTGCGAAGAGGGACAGAGAGGGTTTCGATTTTTTGTTTTCATTTTTTTTTTACTGTTGCACATTTCTGAGTGGCGTGGCTTGATTCTGTGGTCTTTCGCTTTTTTTTCACCCATGCGTCTCCTGTCCTCTCCCTCTAATCTCCTCTAACGCTTCCCTCCATTTCCTCTCCTCCTCCTCTTC
The DNA here is from genome assembly GCF_034702125.1 of Engraulis encrasicolus. Lineage (NCBI taxonomy): Eukaryota > Metazoa > Chordata > Actinopteri > Clupeiformes > Engraulidae > Engraulis > Engraulis encrasicolus. The sequence goes on along the minus strand of NC_085859.1, from coordinate 49,793,550 downwards.
TCTTTTCTCATCTGGTTTAGACATCCAGCTCAAAGCCCAGACCGGCCTTGTGACCTCCGGCGCTGAAGTTCTTCCCATCGATGAGAGCCGAGAGGGTGAGCTTCACACCTGCAAGGAGAGGGTGAGAGAGAGAGAGAGAGAGAGAGAGAGGGAGAGAGGGAGAGAAAGAGAGTAAGGAGACCTTCCAAAACTTAAAGTATATTCTAACACACAATAATATAATCATATTTCATGACTGACAGAAAGATCGAAAGGCAGACACATGCACGGACACATGTAGACACACACACAAACAAACAAACACCCACACACACAGACACATACCCACCCACCCACACACACACACAAACCCCCACACACACACACACAGTAAGGTTTGTGCAGGTTACCTGGCCTCAGACTCTGTGTGTATCCCACTCCGATAAGGCTGGCATTGTTCACCTTGGCCTGCAGGGGGCACAACATAGAGGAAGAAACTTTGAATTTTATACAATTTGCGGTACATACTGGAAACCTGACTCTTGTTCTGCCATGCTCCACAAACTCACATCTGGAGCTACGCCATGTGCGTCGGTTTGTGGAAATCTTTGCACTTGATTGGGGAAACATTTGTCTTGTAATGAGGTGCTACTTTAACGGCAGACCGAAAATTTGAAAAATACAGTTGAAATTTCAGAATCAATGTAGATGAGTGAGTCCATGCGAGCGGCCATTGCAGTCTGAAACAACTGTTGCGTTTCACTGGCATATGGAGATATGCGAAAATAACTTTAAATCCACTGTGGTTCATGGTGCACACTGGACATTTGAAATCTTTGGGATCTTTTTGGCCTTCGATTTCAATGTGATTTGTGTAGTTAAATGTCCAGACTACTGTAGAGCAGCAGTGGCCTAATAATAAAGAGAGAGGCTTACAAACACAGGTGACTCATAGTTCAATGGCAGTGACCAGGCTAGATGAGTAGTGTGTGTCGTAGTAAAGAGAGAGAGCGCAAGAAAGAGAGAGAGAGAGAGAGAGAGAGAGAGAGAGAGAGAGAGAGAGAGAGAGAGAGAGAGAGAGAGAGAGAGAGAGAGAGAGAGAGAGAGAGAGAGAGTCTCTTACAGAGATAGAGGAGTCCTTGTCCAGCTGGAACTTGGCCCCGATGCCGAAGCGCGTGTTGTTGCTGCCAGCGGTCCAGGCCAAGTTCACCGCCGTCTCCAGACTGCCGTTCACCTTCTGGTAGATGGAGCCACCGAACTCTGTGCCGTCATTACTGTTATGCACACAAACAAATTATAATTACATTACATTACTCTTGGCTGGTGCTTTTTTATCCAAAGCGACTTGGTATGGTATTGGTAGCGCATTTGTTACAGTCCCTGCAGCTGTGTGGGCCCGGGGATAGGTGCCTTGCTCAAGGGCACCTTAACTATGGAGTGCGGTAGGAAAGTAGCAAAGGGTGGGATTTGAATGCACTTGTATCTGGTATCTCTGTGTAAGTTCTGTGCCATCCTTACAATTACACACACAGTCACAAACACATGTAAACACACACACACACACACACACACACACACACACACACACACACACACACACACACACACACACACACACACACACACACACTATAGTGTGTCTGTTTACATGGTTAACATAATTTCTCATAACACAATAGGCTCCTTTTGTGTTTTTGCCTGCAGTTACGATGCGTGTAGTAAATGTCTATTTTTGTTTCTGCTATTGCTGGAATGTTACTACTGGAATGCTGCATGCATATGCAAGCTCTCTCTCTCTCTCTCTCTCTCTCTCTCTCTCTCTCTCTCTCTCTCTCTCTCTCTCTCACACACACACTCTATCACACTCACACACACACACACGCACGCACGCACGCACGCACGCACTCATTAATATTACACAAATAGGGTATTTTCTGTGTTTTGGCCCGCAGTTACAATGGGCGTAGTACAGTAGTAGTGGATATTTAGTGCCGCATTGTGGAATGCTGACTACAATGATGCAAACACACACACACACATACACACACACACACACACACACACACACACACACACACACACACACACACACAAATGCACGCTCGCTGTAAACA